>NC_041386.1:310620778-310720080 GCF_002162155.2 Triticum dicoccoides
CGCACCGCCCCGCCGCACCCCGCCTTTGCCCGCGCCGCCGCCCCGCTCGCCGGAAGCCGCCGGAGCCGCGCCGGAGTTCGAATCTCGCCGTCCAGATTTTTTTCGGTTTAGGTAAAACCGTTGGTTTTTTAAAAAACCCTAGTTTTGTTTTTTGGAACGGTTCACCGGTTTTCTCGTTTTAGTTACTTAGCGGACGTTCGTCTGTATGTTCGTTTTAACGAACGGTGTTCACTCATTAGCCACAGACAGCGAACGTTCATTCGTTAGCCTGTTCGTCAGTTTTTCTTTTTTTGGATTTTCCGCGATTATTTTCAATCGCGATTTCTGACCCGATTTTTGTTTTAGTTTATCTTTTCGCTCATTAATCGGAATCAGGCGATTCAAGGGCCTAGATCTTCGCCTCGAAGCCCTCTTTCAGTTTAACAAACTTGAACAAGATGTTGGTACTGTAAAATTTGACTTCAGTCCAGTTTAGTAATCGGATCTTGTTTCTTTCGCAGTTTGAGTTTCGTTGCTTCGTTCAATTTGATTCTTTTTGCAAGCTGGAGTTCTTAAGTTTAACTTTCTGGTTAGATCTTCTTATTCGTTCTTTACCCGTGCGTCTTTGCTTGATTGCTTATGTATGCTATTGTTTGTTTGCGATAGAACACCCAGAGTGCGAAGCGTGCTACTACGAGTCTCTAGGTTTTGCGGATCATCAGCAAGGAAGTAACACTTTGATCATACCCCTTTATCACCTAGTTTTCATGCATTAGTTTCAACCATCAAACATTGCATGGTTAGGACTTGATAACATGTGGGATTGGGAAGTAGTTGATGAGGTAGAACCTATTGCCCTGTTATTATCAAACCCTTGGGAGTTACTTCTACGTATTGCTTATATTGCCATGCTATGCTCGTAGACGTGGTTTGGGTGAGTGATTCCATGACAGATGTGAGATTGTAAATTAATGGTTCAACTTAAGGTGGCAACTTTAATACACATATGGGTGGATTGCTTGTCGGGAACCTGGAGAATCCAGTGTTGTCCTAGGATATCCCGGAGTACCCATGTGATAATTCTAAGGTCTGCCAGCCAGGCTCAAAGGGAACTGAGATATTTCACGCTAGAAACTTCCCTGTGCAGCCACAAGCTATTATGGGCTCTAGCATAGTTGAGTAAGTTGCATGACCTCTTCCAGTGGTAGGCTTGCAGATGTAGAGGGATGTAGGTTGGTACAGTCTACCCGGGGTTAGAGCTAGTGCTTCTGAAAGACTGTGTCTCGGTCATCCGTTTCTCAAACACCATGTAGTGCGAGAAATCCAACGGAGGAGATCGAGTCTTGTGGGGAAAAGTGCACAAACCTCTGCAGAGTGTATAAACTAATCATGGTTAGCCGTGTCCACAGTTATGGACATCTTGAGTATCTAGTACTTGGATTATCATATGTATCTCATCACTCTAAATTAATATTGTTGGGTTGATAATGACTTTTAATTGGGATTGAGTTGGAGGAACCTTCTCAATGATGTTTCAACTACCATGATAGTTAAATAAAATCTATTCCTTTGTTGTTGGGAAAAATTGGCTTTTCACAAAACTTTAACCATAGAGCTTTCCACCAGCCAAATATGCATGTAGTGATAACATTAGTCAGTTCTTGCTCTACTGTGTTATTTTGCCAGCATATTCCATGTGCTGACCCGTTTTCGGGCTGCAACGTATTATGTTGCAGACTTTTCAGACGAGGAGTAAGGTTTGTTAGGTCGTTGTCGTGCTGCTCAGTTATGCCGTTGGAGTTGATGGACTCATTTTATCTTCCAAGCCTTCCGCTGTTATCGTATTAGATGGCCTTATGCCATATTTATTGTAATAAGTTCTCTTTTGAGACATTCAATGTAATAAGTGTGTGATTGCTACTCCGTTATAAATCCTTCGAGTACTGTGTGTGTCAGCATTACCAATCCAGGGATGACACTGAAGCATAGAGACTTGACCGTTTGAGATCGGGTCGCTACAAGATGGTATCAGAGCACACACTGAGTGTAGGACACGACCACTAAGCTAAAGCCCTAGATCGCTACTCTCTTCTCATTTCTGACTCCTCTCCATTTTCTACTCTTTAGGATGGCGGACACAAGGAACAAGTTTGCACAACCGGATGAAGAAGCACCTTTTGGACGACACTTGAAGGAAGTCACTAAGTACCTGAACATTGGAATACCAAGCTTCACCGAGACTTACAACGCCAGAAGAGGAGCGATGGATGATTCAAGTTCAAGTTCCAGGAAGGACATTCACGCCAGTCACTAAGCCCATAGAGTTTTCCTTTGATGCACCAACCTAGAGTATAGGAAAGAGTATGGCGGCTCACATCACCATGGGACACATTGGAGAAGTTTACCATAAGGAGCATAAGGATACTATCTATCAGATTTGTGGGTGCCGAGATGAGCAATGAGATATTATCAGCACCAGGAAGGATAGATCAATCACAGCTTTCATCCAGGAGTTAAACTAGCACATTCGTCGCCAGGAGAACCAGATGTGCGCAGGCATGATAGATCTGAAGAAGGCGATGACAAGGATCACATAACTGGAGGAAGAACTCAAGGCTACTCGTGAAGATTATGAGGAGGAAATCGTCGTACTAGTGGAGAAGAATGATGATCTGGAAAGGAAGCTAGGAGTATTCATGGGAGACCCCGCGCTAGGAGGAGAAGACGATGAACCCAAAGAGATTCGTTCTGAGGACTACATCATCATCGACGACACCGACTCGGACCCTGACAATAGCGATGATGACTATGTTGATGAAGCTGGACCGGACATCATGGAGTCTTCGACCGATTAATATTTCTAGTAGACCACCACATCAGTAGTAGTATTCCACCATGTATATAGTATAGTCCGTGCACTTTCGTAACAATAGTTAAATCGATCGTATGCCCTTGCTTGATTGATTGAGTGATATGATTGTGTTTGTCTCATGTGCATAAGGGTAGTGTTTCTCTCACTAGACCTCATTCTATTCTATTCTCTTCCCTCTAAACCCTCAGATGCCTCCGAGACATGACCCCGGATTTACCTTCCCACCTGAGCTCACTCAGTTGATCCAACAGCAGAATACACTGATGCAGTTGTTAGTTCAGAACCAAGGCACAACAACAACATCAACCCACCGCCACCACCCCCAGTTGACAACTTAGCCCGCTTTCTGAGGTTGCAGTCGCCGGTGTTTTCCAGTAGCACCAAGCCGATAGTGGCAGATGATTGGCTCCGCAGGATTGGAAGGGAGTTAACTACTTTAGGATGTACATATGCTGAGAAGGTGCGTTTTTCCGCACATCAGTTGGATGGAGCATCAACCTCATGGTGGGAGAATTACACAGTCACCTACCCTATAGCCACTGTTACATGGGATCAGTTTTAGCAAGCATTCCGCACCGCCCATGTCTCCATGGGAGCTATGAGCATGAACAAGCGTGAGTTTCGCCACTTGCGCCAAGGGAACCGTACTGTGGGGCAGTACGTGGATGAATTTAGTAAGCTGTCTCGTTATGCCCCTGACGATGTGGCCACAGATGCCGCGAAGCAGGAGAATTTTATGGAAGGGTTGAACAATGAGATGAGCATGCAATTGATGGTGGCAACATTTAACAACTACCAGGAGTTGGTAGACAAGGCTCTTATGATTGAAGGGAAGCAACAGCAAATTGAGAGCCGCAAAAGGAAGTATGGACAAGGAAGGTACAACTCAGGAGCCCAGCAGAAGCCTCGTCTAACCCCGAACTTGGGAGGACTTCTACATAACCATGGAAGGCATAACCACAACGGATGAAGTTCGCATAACCACAATGGTTCCAAGAATGTGACTGGGAACAGAGTAAGCAACAATCAGAACCGCTCCAATCCGGCCACACCCGCCAAGAGAGACCTAAGTCACATTACTTGCTGCAAGTGCAGGAAGACTGGACACTATGCCACGGAGTGCCCTAAAGCGAAGAATGGAAACGGTAATGGGAGCACCGGGAAGAAGCCCAATCCATTCAACAAAGGACATGTGAACCACGTTAACGTGGAGGAGGTTGAAGGGCAGCCAGATGAAGTTATCGGTAAGTTTTTGGTTAAGTCTTTTACCGCCCTTGTTCTTTTTGATACTGGTGCATCACATTCATACATATCAAGGGGATTCGTGGATAAGTTTAAACTACCAACCCAAGCCCTTAGGATCCCTCTGTTAGTAAGTTCACCTAGAGCAGAGTATATGGCTAGCCGATGGTGCGACCGGATACCCTTAACCATTGGTAGCCATGTTTTCCCGTCAGACCTGATAATTTTGGAGTCACAAGGATTGGATGTTATATTAGGCATGGACTAGATGTCAAAGTATGGAGGAAGCATTGACTGTGCTAGTAAGTCGATTTATCTCACCACCCCGGAGGGAAAAAGGATCATGTATGTATCTAGGCATGCGCCTAGGAGGAGCCAAGTAAATACCCTCATGGGAGTTGTTCAGGAGGAAGTGCCTGTAGTGAAGGATTACCCAGATGTTTTTCCAGAGGAGTTACCAGGCATGCCACCGGATCGAGACATCGAGTTTTTGATAGAGCTATTGCCAGGTACAGGGCCAATATCAAAGAGACCCTACCGGATGCCTGCAAATGATCTGGAGGAGATTAAGAAGCATATGAATGAGTTATTGGAGAAAGGTTACATCCGACAGAGTTCATCACCATGGGGAGCCCCAATGCTTTTGGTTGAGAAGAAGGATAAGTCTCTAAGGATGGTTGTTGATTATCGTGCATTGAATGAGGTGACAATAAAGAATAAATACCCACTGCCAATGATCAATGATTTGTTTGACCAGTTGCAAGGAGCTAAGGTGTTTTCGAAGATCGATCTGCGATCAGGATATCACCAGCTAAATATTCGGGAGAAGGATATACCTAAAACCGCATTTACCACAAGGTACGAGTTATATGAGTATACAGTCATGTCATTTGGACTGACTAACGCCCCGGCCTATTTCATGAGCATGATGAACAAGGTGTTCATGGAATATTTGGATAAGTTTGTTGTGGTGTTCATTGATGATAGAATGGTATACTCGAAGAATGAAGAGGAGCACAAGGAGCATTTACGTTTAGTTCTCGAGAAACTCAGGGAACATCAGTTGTATGCCAAGTTCAGCAAATGTGAGTTTTGGTTGAAAGAAGTTGGATTCCTTGGACATGTTATATCAGGGGAATGTATAGCAGGAGACCCCACCAAGGTTCAGTCAGTCACTGAATGGTTGGCACCCACTTCAGTTAGCGAGATCTGCAGTTTTCTTGGACTCGCAAGATACTACCGGAGATTCATTGAGAATTTTTCCAAGATTGCGAAGCCAATGACAGAGCTATTGAAGAAGGATACCAAATTTAAATGGACGGAAGAATGTGAAGCGAGTTTTCAGGAGTTAAAGAAACGTCTGACTACAACCCTAGTACTGATTCTGCTGGATATACGCAAGGATTTCCAAGTGTTTTGCGACGCCTCATGCTTAGGACTTGGAGGAGTACTGATGCAGGACGGAAGAGTTGTTTCGTATGCCTCGCGACAACTGAAACCGCACGAGTTAAATTATGCCACGCATGATTTGGAGTTGGCTGCCGTAGTGCATGCGTTGAAGACTTGGAGACATTACCTTATTGGAAACCATTGCGATGTGTACACTGACCATAAGAGTTTGAAGTACATTTTCACACAGAAGGAACTGAACCTTAGGCAGAGGAGATGGTTGGAGCTTATAAAGGATTACAACATGAAGCTTCACTATCATCCAGGCAAGGCCAACGTCGTAGCAGATGCTTTGAGCCGGAAGAGTTATGCCAATACACTCATAAGTGCAGGATTGCCAAAGGAGTTAGCAAAGGATCTCAGGGAACTTCGATTGGAGATTGTCCCTAGTGGTTTTGTTGCAACAATGGATGTACAGTCTACATTGTTAGGAAAGATTCGATAAGCTCAGAAGGATGACAAAGAGATCGCCGAGATAAAAGATAGAATGAGCAAAGGAAAGGCCAAAGGTTTTCGTGAGGATGAACACGACACCTTGTGGTTTGAGGACCGTGTTTATGTGCCCAATAACACAGAGATCAGGAAGTTAATACTTCAGGAGGCTCATGACCCACCATACTCGATACACCTCGGAAACACCAAGATGTATGTGGATTTAAAGGAGCGTTTCTAGTGGACTGATATGAAGAAGGATATTGTCGAGTATGTAGCCGTATGTGATGTATGTCAGAGAGTGAAGGTAGAACACCAAAAGCCAGCCGGATTGTTACAGCCTATGCCGATACCCGAATGGAAGTGGGATAAGCTTGGCATGGATTTCATCACCGGATTGCCTAGGACCAAATCAGGATATGATTCTATATGGGTAGTACTTGATCGCTTGACCAAAGTATCTCACTTTATCCCAATGGAAACCACCTATACAAGTGCCAAGTTGGCCAAGATATACATGACCAAGATCGTATGTTTGCATTGAGTTCCAAGGACCATTGTATCAAATAGAGGAACCCGGTTTACCTCAAAGTTTTGGAATCAGTTGCATGAAACTTTGGGAACCAGACTGGAGTTCAGTACAGCTTTTCACCCGCAAACAGATGGACAGGCCGAGAGAGTCAACCAGATTCTGGAGGATATATTGAGAGCTTGTGCACTAGATTATGGATCTAGTGGGATGACAACTTTCCCTACGCAGAGTTCTCATACAACAACAGTTACTAGGCCAGTTTGAAGATGGCACCTTTCGAAGCCTTGTACGGAAGGAGGTGCAGGACACCGTTGTTGTGGGATGAAGTTGGAGACCGTCAGTTGTTTGGACCAGATTTGATTAAGGAATCAGAAGAGAAGGTTAAATTGATTAGAGATAGACTGAAGGTAGCTCAGTCCCGACAGAAGAGTTATGCAGATTCAAAACGCAAGGAGGTATTCTATGAAATCGGAGACATAGTGTATCTTCGAGTATCACCACTCCGAGGAGTTAAGCGCTTTGGAGTTAAGGGAAAGTTAGAGCCATGTTTTGTGGGACCATACAGAGTTTTGGAACGTATGGGAGTAGTTTCTTATAAGTTGGAATTACCCGAAGGATTGTCAGGAGTCCGCGATGTGTTCCATGTTTCTCAGTTGAAGAAGTGCCACACAGAGATGGCTGACATTCCTTTGAGAGATACAGTACCGCTGGAAGCGATTCAGTTGGACAATGATTTGACTTATGAGGAGAAACCAGTCAAGATTCTCGAGTTTGCCAGTCGGGTTACCCGCAACAAGGTTATTAAGTTTTGCAAAGTTCAGTGGAGCCACCATACCGAGGACGAAGCCACCTGGGGAACGAGAGGATGATCTTCGCAAAGACCACCCACACCAATTTTCTAGCCAACCTGAATCTCGAGGGCGAGATTCATCTTAAGGGGGGTAGGTTTGTAACATCCCAAATTTTCAATTTGGAATGTTATACATTAGGTCATCATTGCATATCATATTTTATTGCATTTTGGGTTGATCCTCGAAATCCTAAGAAACTCAAGGACCCTCAGAGAGAGAGTTGGGGATTTCACTATTTTCATATTTCAATTTTATCAAATATTGAAACGAGGATTTTTGGTTTTAATTATTTTTCTCTCTGAAAATATTTCATGTTAAGATATATGAGAGGAGATAACATGACTCCTCCAAAAGAAATGAAATATTGGAGGAAAATATTAAAATCAAATATTTGCTTTTATTCGGATTTTATTGCAATTTTATTTGCATTAGAAAAATTGCACATTTTCAAAATTGCATTTTAGGGCCAAGAAAATGTTCATCTTGTTCTAAATATTTTATTTAGACGGTGAAAATTTGTTTTGGCATTTTCAGATTTTTATTTATTTTTCTAGGATTTATTTTCATCGGAACGTTATTGTTTATTTTTTTAAAGAGAAGCCCGCTGGACCGAACTGGGCCGAGGCCTAGTTGGCCCAGCCACCGCCGCGCCGCCGTCTCCCTCGTGGAGACCGCGACCAGCACGCTGCCGCCCGTAGAGGCCGAGCCGGCCACGCCTTCCAGCCCCCTCCCACAAGCTACCCTCCCCCCTTCCAGCCCCCTCCGACACGGGCCCCCCTGGATCCCCAAGTCGCAGCCGCCGCCGCCCGCTAGCCGCTCCGCCGCCCTGCGCCGCCGCTGCCGCACTCCACCGCCGCTGAGCCACCCTGCGCCACCCCACGCCGCCCCGCTGCACCCTGCCGTTGCCAGCGTCGCCGCCCCGCTCGCCGGAAGCCGCCGGAGCCGCGCCGGAGTTCGAATCTCGCCGTCCGTTTTTTTTTCGGTTTAGGTAAAACCGTCGGTTTAAAAAAAACCTACTTTCGGTTTTTCTAGAGCGGTTCGCCGGTTTTCTCGGTTTAGTTACTTAACAGACGTTTGTCCGTACGTTCGTTTTAACGAACGGTGTTCACTCGTTAGCCACAGACAGCGAACGCTTGTTCGTTAGCCTGTTCATCAGTTTTTCTTTTTTCAGATTTTCCGCGATTATTTTCGATCGCGATTTCTGATCCGATTTTTGTTTTAGTTTATCTTTTCGCTCGTTTATCGGAATCAGGCGATTCAAGCGCCTAGATCTTCGTCTCGAAGCCCTCTTTCTGTCTAACCAACTTGAACAAGATTTTACTACTGTAAAATTTGACTTTAGTCCATTTTAGTAATCGGATCTTGTTTCTTTCGCAGTTTGATTTTCAGTTCTCCGTTAGATTTGATTCTTTTTGCAAACCGGAGTTCTTAAGTTGAACTTTCTGGTTAGATCTTCTTATTTGTGTTTTACCCGTGTGTATTTGCTTGATTGCTTATGTATGCTATTGTTTGTTTGTGATAGGACACTCGGAGTGCGAAGCGTGCTACTATGAGTCTCTAGGTTTTGCAGATCATCAGCAAGGCAAGTAACACTATGATCACACCCCTTTATCACCCAGTTTTTATGCATTAGTTTCAACCCTCAAACATTGCATGGTTAGGACTTGATAACATGTGGGATTGGGAAGTAGTTGATGAGGTAGAACCTATTGCCATGTTATTATCAAACCCTTGGGAGTTACTTCTACGTATTGCTTATATTGCCATGCTATGCTCGTAGACGTGGTTTGGGTGAGTGATTCCATGACAGATGTGAGATTGTAAATTAATGGTTCAACTTAAGGTGGCAACTTTAATACACATCTGGGTGGATTGCCTGTCGGGCACCTGGAGAATCCAGTGTTGTCCTAGGATATCCTGAAGTACCCGTGTGATAATCCTAAGGTCTGCCACCCAGGCTCAAAGGGAACTGAGATATTTCATGCTAGAAACTTCCGTGTGCAACCACAAGTTATTATGGGCTCTAGCATAGTTGAGTAAGTTGCATGACCTCTTCCAGTGGTAGGCTAGCAGATGTAGAGGGATGTAGGTTGGTACGGTTTACCCGGGGTTAGAGCTAATGTTTCTGAAAGACTGTGTCTCGGTCATCCGTTTCTCAAACACCATGTAGTGCGAGAAATCCAACGGAGGAGATCGAGTCTTGTGGGGAAAAGTGCACAAACCTCTGCAGAGTGTACAAAGTAATCATGGTTAGCCATGTCCCCGGTTATGGACATCTTGAGTATCTAGTACTTGGATTATCATATGTATCTCATCACTCTAAGTTAATATTGTTGGGTTGGTAATTACTTTTAATTGGGATTGAGTTAGAGGAACCTTCTCAATGATGTTTGAACTACCATGATAGTTAAATAAAATCTATTCCTTTGTTGTAAGAAAAAATTGGCTTTTCACAAAACTTTAACAATAGAGCTTTCCACCAGCCAAATATGCATGTAGTGATAGCATTAGTCAGTTCTTGCTCTACTGTGTTATTTTGCCAGCATATTCCATGTGCTGACCCATTTTCGGGCTGCAACGTATTATGTTGCAGACTTTTCAGATGAGGAGTATGGTTCGTTAGGTTGTTGCCATGCAGCTCAGTTATGCCGTTGGAGTTGATGGACTCACTTTATCTTCCAAGCCTTCCGCTGTTATCGTATTAGATGGCCTTATGCCATATTTATTGTAATAAGTTCTCTTTTGAGACATTCGGTGTAATAAGTGTGTGATTGCTAATCTGTTATAAATCCTTTGAGTACTGTGTGTGTCAGCATTACCGATCCAGGGATGACACTGAAGCATAGAGACTTGACCGTTTGAGGCCGGGTCGCTACACCATCGCTCGTCCCCGACCGCCACTCATAAGGAAGACAATCAATAAATACCTCATGCTCCGACTTTGTTACATAACAGTGAAAGGATCGATATGGTTGACTAGAGGGGGGGAGGGGTGAGGGAGTCCTGGATTAGGGGGTCTCCGGACAGCCGGACTATATCCTTTGGCCGGACTGTTGGACTATGAAGATACAAGATTGAAGACTTCGTCTGATGTCCGGATGGGACTCTACTTGGCGTGGAAGGCAAGATAGGAAGTAGGGATATGGATATCTCCTCCTTTGTAACCGACCTTGTGTAACCCTAGCCCTTTCCGTTGTCTATATAAACCGGAGGGTTTTAGTCCGTAATACAACATACAATCATACCATAGGCTAGCTTCTAGGGTTTAGCCTCTCCGATCTCGTGGTAGATCAACTCTTGTAATACCCATATCATCAAGAATAAATCAAGCAGGGCGTAGGGTTTTACCTCCATCAAGAGGGCCCGAACCTGGGTAAAACATCGTGTCCCCTGCCTCCTGTTACCATCCGCCTTTGACGCACAGTTCGGGACCCCCTACCCGAGATCCGCGGGTTTTGACACCGACATTGGTGCTTTCATTGAGAGTTCCTCTGTGTCGTCGCTGTTAGGCTTGATGGATCCTACGATCATCGATAGCGATGCAGTCCAGGGTGAGACTTTTCTCCCCGGACAAATCTTTGTGTTCGACGGCTTCGCACTGCGGGCCAACTCACTTGGCCATCTGGAGCAAATCGAAAGTTATGCCCCTGGCCACCAGGTCAGGTTTGGAAGCTTAAACTACACGGCCGATATCCGCGGAGACTTGATCTTCGACGGATTCAAGCCTCTACCTTGCGCGTCAAACGGTCACGATGAGTACGATTTAGCTCTACCATCAGACAGTGTTCAGGAGATCGCACCGACAGCCGCTCTGACCCTCAATTCGGAGCCAGTTGCGCCGTCCATGGACGGGTGGATGGACCCCGCCACGGAGGCCTTACCCTCAGCGGTGATCGAGCCTAACATCGACCTTACCCTGCACGAGAGTCGTGTTGTCAGACTGCCAGATCCTTCTCCGGCCACGGACTCCGAACCGCCTACGCCCTTTCCTAGCGAATCCGATTGGGTGCCGATCATGGAGTTTACCTCCACGGATATTTTTCAGCACTCGCCCTTTGGCGACATACTGAACTCATTAAGGTCTCTCTCCTTGTCAGGAGGATCCTGGCCGAACTATGTCTGGCAGGATTGGGATGCGGATGACGAAGAAATTCGCTGCCCACCCACCACCTACTTAGTAGCCACTGTCGACGACTTAACCGACATGCTCGACTTCGACTCTGAAGACAACGACGGTATGGACGACGATGCGGGAGACGAAGAGGAACCACTTCCCACAAGGAACTGGACAGCCACCTCATCATACGATATATACATGGTGGACACACCCAAAGAAGGCAATGGCGACGAGACAGCGGAGGATGACCCCTCCAAGAAGCAACCCAAGCGCCAACGTCAGCAGCGCCGCTCTAAGTCCCGCCAAAGCAAAAGTGGTGATACCGGCACATGAGATAATAACACTCTGGATAGTGCCGAAGATGGCAACAATCCCCTCCAACACGATCTAGGATAGGAGGATGGAGAGGCCAGCCCTCCAGAGAGAGCGGCAGATGGAGAGGCGAAGGATGATAATTACATGCCCCCTCCGAAGACGAGGCAAGCCTCGACGATGACGAATTCGTCGTGCCAGAGGATCCCGTCAAACAAGAGCGCTCCAAGCGCTGGCTTATAGCCACGACAAATAGCCTTAAGAAAAAGCAGGAGCAGCTTCAAGCTGATCAAGATCTGCTAGATGATAGATGGACTGAAGTCCTCATGGACGAGGAATATAAACTCGAACGCCCCTCCAAGAGTTACCCAAAATGCAGGCTGCTACCCCGACTGGAGGAAGAAGCGTATGACGTGGCTGACCGGCCACCTCGTGGCCGCGACAGAGAGGCGTCTCGGCCCACAACTCAAGCCACACCTCGGTGCCACTCAAAGAATACCAAGGCTTGGGGAAACGTGCTAGACCTGCGAGATATATTGGAGGACAAAGCAAGGCAAACAAGATCGATCTACGGATCGCGTGGGCGCCCCACGACACGAGACGATAACCATCACGCTGAATACAACAAAAGTAAATCCAGCCGGGCCGAACACAACAGACAAAACTCATTCGAGCTGCGTCGTGATATAGCCCAGTACAGATGCGCTGCACACCCGTTATGCTTCACAGATGAAGTAATGGATCATCAAATCCCAGAGGGTTTCAAACCCGTGAATATAGAATCATACGATGGTACGACAGATCCCGCGGTATGGATTGAGGACTATCTCCTTCATATCCACATGGCCTGTGGTGACGATCTACACGCCATCAAATACCTCCCACCAAGCTTAAAGGACCAGCCCGACATTGGCTCAACAGCTTGCCAGCAGAATCCATAGGTTGTTGGGAGGACCTGGAAGCCGCATTCCTCGACAACTTCCAGGGCACCTATGTGCGACCACCAGATGCCGATGACTTGAGCCACATAATTCAACAGCCAGAGGAATCGGCCAGGCAATTCTAGACACGGTTCCTAACTAAGAAAAATCAAATCGTCGACTGTCCGGATGCAGAGGTCCTAGCAGCTTTTAAACACAACATCCGCGATGAGTGGCTAGCCCGACACCTTGGCCAGGAAAAGCCAAAATCTATGGCAGCCCTCATGACACTCATGACCCGCTTTTGTGCGGGAGAAGACAGCTGGCTGGCTCACAGTAATAATGTATCAAAGAACCGTGGTACTTCGGATACCAAGGATGGCAATGGCAGGTCACGTCGCAACAAACATAAGCACTGCATTAACAGCGACAATACCGAGGATACGGCAGTCAATGCTGGATTCAAAGGCTCTAAACCCGGTCAGCGGAAAAAGCCATTTAAAAGAACCACTCCGGGCCTGTCCAGTTTGGACTGCATACTCGATCGCTCGTGTCAAATACACGGCACCCCCGACAAGCTAGCCAACCACACCAATAGGGATTGTTGGGTATTCAAGCAGGCCGGCAAGTTAAATGCCAAAAACAAAGATAAGGGGCCACATATCAATGACGAGGAAGAGCCCCGGTAGCCGAACATCGGAGGACAGAAGAGGTTCCCCCCACAAGTGCGGACGGTGAACATGATATACGCAACCCACATCCCCAAGAGGGAGCGGAAGCGTGCGCTCAGGGACATATATGCGTTGGAGCCAGTCGCCCCAAAGTTCTACCCATGGTCCTCCTGTCCGATCACCTTCGATCGCAGGGACCACCCCACTAGTATCCGTCATGGCAGATTCGCCGCACTGGTCCTAGACCCAATCATTGACGGATTTCACCTCACTCGAGTCCTTATGGATGGCGGCAGCAGCCTGAACCTGCTTTACCAGGACACAGTGCGCAAAATGGGTATAGACCCCTCAAGGATCAAACCCACAAAAACAACATTTAAAGGCGTCATACCAGGTGTAGAGGCCCATTGCACAGGCTCAGTCACACTGGAAGTGGTCTTCGGATCTCCGGATAACTTCTGAAGGGAAGAGTTAATCTTCGATATAGTCCCGTTCCGCAGTGGTTATCATGCACTGCTCGGGCGAACCGCATTTGCGAGGTTCAATGCGGTACCGCATTATGCATACCTCAAGCTCAAGATGCCAGGACCTTAGGGGGTCATTACAGTTAACGGAAACACAGAGCGCTCTCTCCAAACGGAGGAGCACACTGCGGCCCTCGCAGCGGAAGCGCAAAGCAGCCTCTTAAGGCAATCCACTAGTTCGGTGTTTAAGGACCCAAACACCTTCAAGCGCGCCCGGAGTAATCAGCAACAGGACCGCCTGGCACGTTCCGAGCTTGCATAGCAATGTGGCCCCCACCCCGGCCCAAGCCAAACGGCGAAATTCGTGCCACACGTACATAATTACGCATTAAAAATACCATGGGCACAGGCAAGGAGGGGGCATGACTACGGCACGCCCCAAGACGCGGCTTAAACCGCACTAGGGGTTTCCCATTTTGGTATTTTCTTTTCAGGACATTAATCTCTGGAAACCCGGTCCGGCAGCATGATTGCCGAACATATGATGCAGCAACCAAGAAGGCAGAAAGCTACGTCACACCACGGAACTCCCAGGTGGATTACGATAACGAGTGTAATACTTGCCTTAATACTATTCTTCAGCTCGCCCTTGGAGGGGACATAGTCCTACTTTTTGCTTATTGCACTGCATGTATCATTCTGCTTTAACGCACCTTTTTGAATATACAATGCATAGCATTAAGACTATTATTGCATTCTTCTTTATATATATATATATATATATATATATATATATATATATATATATATATATATATATATATATATATATATATATATATATATATATGTTCATTCATGACATCCAACACCCGTACACTCTGGTACGGCCAATACGCTAGGGGCTTAAGCATAACCCACAACACGACGTGAGAAGTCCGGACACTTTCAACAGTGTGGCACCCCAAACTTATAGCATTATATGCATCGGCTCCGAATCATGTCTTGGGTCAATAGTTGGGTTTGCCCGGCTCCCATGTTTTGGCACCTTATGTTCCGCTATATCGACTAAGGTAGCACTGGGAGAACTACTGCGATTGTGCCCCGGTTCTGCTGGGCTAAGCACCTCAATAGAGAAAGCTAAAACTGACTATCATGATAAGGCGAGAGACTGGTCGCTGTTCGAGAGGTTTTCGAGTCCTTAAATACTTATGCCACTTAGAGCGAGGAGTCGGCCCTATCCGGCTTAAGGCGTGTATCGCGCCCCGAGTTCGGCCTTCCAAACACTAGGGGCTTCGCCGAAATTTAAAATTATAGAATTCTATGGCTAAGTGAGAGTGATAACGCATTATAGTCCGATTGCCTTGTTCGTTGTGCTGAGCACCTCCCTCGAAGGACCCAAAAATGGGAACAAGAGTGCTCAGGTTTATCCCGAACACCCCAACACTTGTGGCGTGGGGGCATAAGCCGACGACTAGCCATCTCTCAGATTTGATAAATAGCCGAACAGAAGGTAATATTTTAAATTCAAACAAGTGTCGGAGTAAATAGCCATGGGTAGCCTAGCGGGCTTCCCCTGGCCCTTCTGAAAAAATCACGAGCCCGTCCGGCTCTCAAGAATCCAGGACATGGAGCCGCCTCCCCCTTGCTGGCTGCCACCCAGGCCGGCTTTCGGAAGGCGGCCCGACTTTACCCCTCATGAAGAAAATCATGGGAGGCCGACTCGAAGAAGCCGGCTCTAAGATGCCGACTCCAAGAAGCCGGCTCCCATAAAGCGGTCGAGACCGTACCCTCAAAGTTTGCACCCACCTAACGGCGGTGCGACGGGGCGTGGCTACAGTGAAGCCTGCCACCCCCGAATCCCGGAGCACGCCTGGCACAGTGCGCCATACGGAGTAGGCATGACCCGTCGGCGCGGCACTGTTGCCACGTTGACCTTGGTGTCACCCACGACGGGCCGCCAGCGTGGCCCACAGATAGTGGGCCCCTTCGGGCAGAGAGACGCCCGAAGGCGGCCACGCCTCCAACCAGTCGGCCTAAGACAGAACCGGCTCCCCATAGCCGGCTTGTCGCCTCCCTCGAAGGAGACGCCCCATTAAGGAGACAAGACGCGGTAAGGCTACAGTAATCGCCCGCCGGACGGCGGCACTGTAGCCACGCTTACCTCGACGAAGCCCTCGTCATCAGGATGAGGCAACAGTGACCTGCCATCGACAAGATCCTTGGCAGTGGGGCCTGCCTGTTGCCAAGGAGTTGGTAGCCGGCGGGCCCCAGCAGTCGGCGCAGAAGCCGGCGAGCGCGGTCACAGACGGCTGGGCCCCGCGCCCAGTCGGATTACCATTGTACCCCCGGGGGGTAGGCCTATATAAACCCCCCGGGGCACCCATGCAAAGGGTTCGACCCCCAGCTAGTCCTAGACACCACACAAGGAGAAGAAGCAGGCTAGCCGTGCCCTTCTTCCTCCTCCCACCAAACAGCTCAAGGAGCATTGTGTAGCTACTTGTTCATCTAGTGATCATGCGGAGACTCCGCAGAGCAGCAGTAGGGGTGTTATCTCCATGGAGAGCCCCGAAGCTGGGTAAGATCCGCCGGCGTGCACGTTTTCGCCTTATCCCGTTTCCAGGCACCGGCGATGTCTTACTGGCTCCCACAATGATAAGCCACCCGTTGGCATATGTCGCACCTACCACCCGACAACAAGCGTTGCATAGCGCATATGAACAAGTTTTCATAACTACATGATTACACGAGCGAGTTCACTCGAATATTATATCTTTCGTACACTCGTCCGCTATGAGACGAGCACCCTTCAGGACACCCTCATAGTACATCTCGGGGTGGCGATGCTCCTTGCCCTCCGACGGCCCTTCCTTCATCAGCTTCACGGCGTCCAGCTTGGCCCATTGCACCTTCACACGGGCAAAAGCCCGGCGTGCACCTTCGATGCAGACAGACCGCTTGATGACTTCCAGCCGTGGGCTGGCATCCACAAGCCGCCTCACCAGGCTGAAGTAGCTGCTGGGAAGGGCGTCGCCAGGCCACATCCGGACTATAAAGCCCTTCATGGCCTGTTCGGCCGCCTTGTGCAGCTCGACCAGTTGCTTCAGCCGGTCTCTCAAAGGCATCGGGTGTTCGGTCCCAGTATACTGAGACCAGAACGGCTTCTCCGTTGAGCTTCCCTCCTTGTCCTGGTAAAACTATGCGGCATCCGACACACTGCGGAGCAAATCTGCGAATGCTCCTGGAGAGCTCCAGATTCGGGTAAGTAACAAGTAATTTACTTTCACATGCTTGCTTTGCATATAGAATGCCTTACCCGCCGCTATCTTCTTCACCGCATCAATCTCCTGGAGGACCTTTTGGGCTTCGGCCTTGGCACTCTTTGCGCTCTCGAGGGCCACGGCAAGCTCAAACTCTCGCGTCTTCAAGTCAAGCTCCAACGCCTTGTGCTTCGTCACGAGAGCATGGAGCTCTTGCTGCACCTTGCCCACCCATGCCTCATGCCTTTGCCGCTCGGTGCGCTCCTTGGCCGCTTTGTTTTCGGCCTCGGATAGCACTTGCTTCAGGGTCGCCACCTCAGTCGTGGCCCCTGGCAAATTTACGATGATCCTGTCATTTTGCAATCGCATTCTTTTTATACATATCCATAGACTAGGTACTACTTACCTTTGTTCTCCTCGAGCTGCCTCTTGGCAAGGCCATGCTCGTCCTTGGACCCTTTAAGGTCCTGCTTCAGTGCGGCGACCTCCGCAGTCAATGCGGCAGATGCCAGCAGCGAAGCCTGCATACGCATATTGACATACTTATATTTGACTCCTGCGATATTGTTTGATCCTCTGTTCGGCTTTTCTTTGTGAACACCGAACAGAGCATCAGGGGCTACTGTCTATGCGGTAATATTTTTCCCCATATTTCAAAAACTTACCTCAAAGCCTGTTAGAAGGCTGGCACATGCTTCAGTCAGTCCGCTCTTGGCGGACTGAACCTTCTGGACCACCGCACTCATAATTGTGTGGTGCTCTTCGTCGATGGAAGCGTTGCGAAGCGCTCCCACTAGATTGTCCGGTGCCTCTGGATGGACAGAGGTCACCGGCACAGGCGTCTTGCCCCTTTTGGAAGAAAGCCGCCTGCCCGAGTCCGGAACCACTGGGGGTTCCGGCGCGGTGTTCGGCTGAGGGCCGAACTCGGAGCCCTCGGGAGCCTTGCTCCCTCTGCTCCCGGAGTCTGGAAGGTCGCCTTGAGGTGCCTCCGGGACTGTCTCCCCTTGACCCGGTGCCTCTTGAGACAATACCTCAGCGTTGTCCATAGGGCAAGGGGAGGTGGCGGTCATAAGTGGATCGCTATCCATATCCGACGAGCCCAGGGAGCCGTCCGACGATACGTCGATACAGGCTCGTGGCGGTCAGCATAGTCATAATTCGGCGTTAGGAGAGGTAGTGCGACAAAGGTATGCTATGAGTTACTCTGGCATCCGAATACTTACGACTTCGCCAGGGGCTTGGCCCTAAGCAGCCACTCGTCTTCGCCTTCCGCGGCGGTGGTGGAGAAGTTCGGAAGGAGAGTCCTTCCCTTCTTGGACCCTTCGGCCCTCCGGTTGGGGCGGCCTTCCTTTTTTTGTCTCCCTCGACTGGAGGGGGAGCATCTTCATCTTCCTCCTCGTCTTCGGGGGAGGAGTGCGTCGCGGAGTTATCGGACAGTAAGTCCGATAACGCCTGGCGTCGGGAACTCTTTCGGGTTCCCTTGGCCTTCTTGGTCTTCTCCGGCACCTTGTAAGGAGCCGGAGTCAGAATCTCCATCAGGAGAGTGTCCGCAGTGTCTTCGGGTAGAGGGGCCGGACAGTTAATCTGCCCCGACGTCTCCACCCAGTGCTGTCAAAGGCATGGAGCTCAGACCCCGCACATGGTTAAGCTAGGGGAAATAAATATCCTACCGGATGTATAGAACTCACAGAATGCGCTTGGCGCTTCGCGCTTAGCCCGTGGTCCTTGGTGAGGGAGGGAGGGACCTCGTCGCCCTTGAACAGCACCTTCCAGACGTCCTTGTGTGTTGTGTCGAAGAGCTCGCTCAGAGTCTGGTGCTGGGCCGGGTCGAACTCCCACAAGTTGATGTCCCGTTGTTGGCACAGGAGGATCCGGCGGATGAGCACGACCTGGACTATATTGACAAGCTTGAGCTTCTTGCCAGCCTTATTCCGGATACATTTCTGGAGTCCGTCCAGCTCTACCCGTGAACCCCAGGACAGGCCCTTCTCTTTCCAGGAGGTGAGCCGCGTGCGGATTCCGGATCGAAACTTGGGGGCAGCCACACATTTGGCGTCGCGCGGCTCGGTGACGTAGAACCACGCTGATTGCCACCCCTTTATGGTCTCCACGAAGGAGCCTTCAAGCCATAAAACATTGGGCATCTTGCCCACCATGGCTCCGCCGCATTCTGCTTGTTGGCCGCCCACCACATTCGGCTTGATATTGAAGGTCTTTAACCACAGGCCGAAGTGGGGCCGGATGCGGAGGAAAGCCTCACACACGACGATGAACGCCGAAATGTTGAGGACGAAGTTCGAGGCTAGATCATGGAAGTCCAGCCTGTAGTAGAACATGAGACCACAGACGAATGGATGGAGGGGAAACCCCAGTCCGCGGAGGAAGTGGTGGAGGAAGACTACCCTCTCGTGAGATTTAGGGGTAGGAACGATCTGCCCCGCAGCGGGCAGCCGGTGCGCGATATTCGCGGCCAAGTATCCGGCTCCGCGCAGCTTCTTGATGTGTCCCTCCATAACGGAGGAAGCCATCCATTTGCCTCCCGCTCCGGACATGATTGGAGAAGGTTGAGGGGAAGGATGTGGACTTGGGCGTTGGAGCTTGAGTGCGCAAGAATGGATAGGCAAGGAGGAAGAAGGCGTGGGTAGAAAAAGGTTAAACCTTATCCCTTTATAAGGGCGGCCGAAGCCATGCGCCCCCACTAGCCTGGTAAAACTCGCTTATTCCCCAAGCGTCATAATCGATGGTGCGGTTGGGTTACCCACGCCCGTATTGATGAGAATCCCGTAATAAGGGGGACACGATCCCTGCTTTGACAATATGTGTCAGGAAACTGCCTCGCGTTATGTGCGGAGTTAGTTAAAGGAAACGGTTCAAATAATCACCGGGCCATGACATAACGTCATGTTGCCTAAACGTGTTAGTAGATTAGATTTGTGGAAATATTATTCTCTCTACTGTGGTATGTGGAACTTATTTTGCAGAGTCGGACACTATCCTTGTATTCAAATTCTTCCGGGGTGTATTCGGAGGAGGAACCCGCCTTGCAATGCCGAAGACAATACTGCGCGCCGGACTCAACGTCATTGAAGCCTGGTTCAGGGGCTACTGAGGCAGTCCTGGATTAGGGGGTCTCCGAATAGCCGGACTATATCCTTTGGCCGGGCTGTTGGACTATGAAGATACAAGATTGAAGACTTCGTCTCGTGTCCGGATGGGACTCTACTTGGCGTGGAAGGCAAGCTAGGAAGTACGGATATGGATATCTCCTCCTTTGTAACCGACCTTGTGTAACCCTAGCCCTTTCCTGTGTCTATATAAACCGGAGGGTTTTTATCCGTAGGACAACATACAATCATACCATAGGCTAGCTTCTAGGGTTTAGCCTCTCCGAACTCGTGGTAGATCAACTCTTGTAATACCCATATCATCAAAAATAAATCAAGAAGGACGTTGGGTTTTACCTCCATCAAGAGGGCCCGAACCTGGGTAAAACATCGTGTCCCCTGCCTCCTGTTACCATCCGCCTTTGACGCACAGTTCGGGACCCCCTGCCTGAGATCCGCCGGTTTTGACACCGACAGGGGGTGAATAGGCAACTAACAATTTTTTGACTTTTCTTTACCAAATTAGTCTTTGCATCAAAGTAGGTTGTCTAGATGTGCAACTAGCTGAGCAACCTATATGATGCAACAACAACGAACATACACGCAAGCAACAGAAGTAACACAAATAAGCTTGCACAAGTAAAGGTAAGAGATAACCAAGAGTGGACCCGGTGAAGACGAGGATGTGTTACCGAAGTTCCTTCCTTTTGAGGGGAAGTACGTCTCCGTTAGAGCGGTGTGGAGGCACAATGCTCCCCAAGAAGCCACTAGGGCCACCATATTCTCCTCACGCCCTCACACAATGCGAGATGTCGTGATTCTACTATTGGTGCCCTTGGAGGCGGCGACCAGACCTTTACAAACAAGGTTGGGGCAAACTCCACAACTCAATCAGAGGCTCCCAACAACACCAGAAGCTTCACCATAATGGACTATGGCTCCATGGTGACCTCAACCGTCTAGGGTGCTCAAACATCCAAGAGTAACAAGATCCGCTAGGGATTAGTGGGGGAATCAAATATCTCTTGGTGGAAGTGTAGATCGGGGCCTTCTCAACTACTCCCGAGCAAATCAACAAGTTTGGTTGGCTAGAGAGAGAGATCGGACGAAAATGGAGCTCGGAGCAATAATGGAGCTTTTGGGGGAAGAGGTAAGTCAACGAAGAAGAAGGGGACCCCCTTTTATAGTGGGGGGAACAATCCAACCATTACCCCACTAAACAGCCCCGTAGAGGGCGGTACTACCGCAGTGGGCAACGGTACTACCGCTGGACCCAGCGGTACTACCGCTCCCCGTTACAGTACTACCGCCCAGCCAGAGAGGGATTGAAGATAGAGGAGGGAGGGACTGGCCCAGCGCGGTCCTGCTGGACAGGCCCAACGCGGTACTGCCGCGGTGGCAGGGTGGTACTACCGCTCTCGAGCGGTACTACTGCACCTACTACCACTGCAAGTTCCGCTCAACCCGACACGAGAAGTGCCCCCCTCGAGTCGAGGCGGTAGTGGCCCGGTACCCCAGCGGTACTGGAGCTAAGGACACACAAGCGGTACTACCGCTGGGGCTAAAGACTGCCCAAATAGTAGAGAATTAGACCTCCGACGACGCAGGAAGGCCTAGAGGGTGCGAAACAAAAGTGTACGTGATGATTCCACCCTAGCCATACCAAAGCGGACCCCCTCTTGATAGTAAGGTGACTCCTACGAAACTAATCCACCATCAAGAAACGAAAGAGCTAACCATCTTGAAAAACACTCAGAGGGGAAACAAATCGTCTCGAGCAAAAGGATGAATATCTAAAATGCTCAAAGCACAAGGTTAGTCCGCAAATATGTTGTCATCAATCACCAAAGCTACATCAAGAGAGATATGCCTTAATAATCTCCCCCTTTTGGTGGATTGATGACAACCAGGGATTTGCACAGGGAAAAGACATAAAAGAAAGGATACTTAGAACTACAAAATATAGACGGGCTCCCCTTGAATGTGTGCACCTAGTTAGTAGTGCCTTTGGAATGCAAGGCACACACATTCGGATCAACACTCCCCCTATATTTTATAGTCCAAAAGTTCTAAGCACGGGATACAAGAGAGGAGGGTGTAAGCATGCAACTCATAAGATACTACAATACTGAATAGACATAGATAATAAGGTAAAGATAGGGTAGCATATGTCTCACACCATATGACTAGAACTTAGGTCTCACTGGCACCAAACCAAACCAAGCAAAACGACGAGAAAACACAAGACACCACAAACTACAGAGACACACTCGCAATAGGGCAACAACAAAAATCCCTAAACTCTCTCCCCCTTTGGCAGCGAGACACCAAAAGGGCAAAGAGCGAAGCTACGGCTCCAGGTGATAGCAACCTCATCACATCCTGGCAGGGTCATCCGCACTGCCATCCTCAGTCAGAAACTGCTCGGTGTCTGAATCGGTCCATGGACAGTGCTGCTGAACCCATTCCTCCTCTTAAGTGATCTAGCCCTTAGAACCGCTGGTAACGGTCGCACCCAGCTGACGCATGAGCTCCTTGTGACGCCCCCTGGCCTGCTTCTCAGCCACATGAGTCATGTACTGACCATGAGACTCCATGCAGAAGAGCTTCTTCATCTTGTGTTTAAGCTTCTTTGCCCAAGAGGGTTCTGCACTAGAAGGTCCAAAGTCCTCATCGTGATCATCGGCCGCAGCCCCACCCTCGATCTCCATGTCAGCAGCATTAGATGGACCCCCTGGTTTAGGCGTTGGGGTGCCCCAATTGTCCTTCTTCCTCAGACGCTTGATCTCATGAGAAACCAATTCTCCAGTTTCCAACATCTCCTTGGGATAGACACGTGCCCAGGCCTTCTCAATGAGCCACATGATGAATGGACCATAGATTGGGCACTTGCGCTCAAAAATGGGAGAGAGAAGTTCAGACCACATAACATGAGAAATGTCTAGGCACTCTCCAGTGTTTGCTTCCTTCTCATGCTGGCAGAATAGAAGCATGCCCATGAGATGGGAGTGGACCATATCAAGATTCCCGATGCGAGGGAAGAGAGTCTCTCGGAAGACACGATGAAGGATATCCAGAAAGGCAGACATCTCATAGGTTAACTTCTTAGTCACAGGGTGAACCTTCACAGTATAGTAGGGCCAGAGGGCTTGCTTGTGAGTGGAGGTAGCATTGTGGTGAGGGCGGAAGCCGACTGGAGTCTCAAGCCCATGATCTTCCACCTCAAGTAACTCCATGAAGGCCTTCCACTTGACGGAAAGCAACTTGCCATTGGTCATCCAAGTCACAGTCCTGTCGGCATTAGTTCCAAGATGAATAGTAGCAGAGAATTGAGCCACCAAATCTGCATCAAAATCCTTGTTGAACTACATGATTCTGAGAATGTTCAGCTGAGAACACATCTGAAGGGCTTCGCCAAAGTACTCAGGGTCCTTCTCCATAGCATCTGTGTTGATGGAGCGTACATCAACATAGAGATTCTTCTTAGCCTTGATCACATCAAAATAGATGGAAAACTGAAAGCGGTTCCAGAACGGGTGGTTGACCAAAGTGGGATCTTGGTCTTCCTCCTTGGCAGTGATCTCAGTCACAGTCTTTCCCTTTGGCTTGTTGGCGGATCTCTTCGACTGCTGAGGTGGCGGTGGAGCACTTGAGGTTGCGCCTGCTGGCGGTGGTTGAGTACTAGAGGAACCACCTGCTGACTCAGAAGTGCGGTAGCGCTTTGACGTTGCACGACCGGTGTTGACACGGCGGACCTGCTGCTCAGGATGATCATCACCTGGAACCAAAACACACGACCAGAAGAAACACACGAAAGAAAGAGCATAAGCCATCAAACAAAACAACACGGATCCAAGCTTGGTAGGAAAAGATGGAACTGGGCACCCAGCGGTAGTACCGCGACCCAACAACGGCAGTACCGCATGAGCAGTAGTACCGTGACACAACAGCGGCAGTAGCGCTTGAGCGGTAGTACCACTCAAGGAGAGCGGTAGTATCGCGCCAGATGGGGAATGGCGGTTCCCTACTACCGTGGTCAGATCCGGCACTACCGGAGGTGCCAAATTCAAAAAGAAACCTACCAAACTCCAATCCACAGTGCCTAGAAGCCATCTCCATCCTACTCAAGCCTCGCCTTGGCCATAAGACGAGAAGAACAATGCCTATTGCCCCTAAAAACTAGATGCAAGATCTAGGCAAAGAGAGAATGGGAACGGGGGCAATACCGGCATCCATGGCAAGAGGACGTGGTGGGGATCGACTCCACCGGAGGAAATGGAGAGGGACAGCACGAAAACGTCGGCCGGCCGGGCCCCTCCTGCGGCGAGAGGTTGCAGGAGCAACGAGGAAGACGAGTGGGGGTGGGGAGAAGCAACTCCCCCTGCCCCGACATAACCCCCCGTCGCCCGCCCCGTAGCGGTAGTACCGCTGGGGTGGGCGGTAGTACCGCTTGACGCTTGTTAGCGGTAGTACCGCTCATGCAGCGGTAGTACCGCTCTGACGCAAAAAGGGCCGACCAAACCGGGCAGAACTCAAGAGAAGAAACCGAGACAAAATGAGAACACACACACACACACACAAAACCGACAAAAAATAAAGAAGACACACACCTCTCCAAGAGAGGACGGTGGCCGAGGCCACCTATGTTTGAGTTTAGAGGTATGGAGCCGCGAAGATTTTAACCTTGGGCCCATGACCAACACTCATCTTTGAAGCACAAGTACAATAAAAAAATGGTTAATGTGAAAGAGTTTGGTTAGTTTATGCATTATGGGGGGAGGGAAAGTTCATTGAGAGAACAACACTCCCCCTATGTCCATGCCTACACCTAAACTAGACAACAAGTTGAGTGAGGTGGGGTGTGCAAGGGTTCAAGTCACATTGCTCGAATCAATGATATTTAGCTCATGCCTTAACTCGGAAATCTTGCTTCATCCAAAGGCTTCATGAAGATATCTGCAAGGTTATCATGAGTGTTGACATAGTTAAGCTCGATCTCCCCTCACCTAATGTGATCCCGGATGAAATGATACCTAATCTCAATATGTTTTGTCTTGAAGTGTTGCACTGGGTTGAGAGAAATCTTGATGGCACTTTCATTGTCACACCAAAGAGGCACTTTGTCACAAGTGACACCGTAATACTTTAAAGTTTGCCTCATACACAAAAGTTGTGCACAACAACTACCGACGGCTACATATTCCGCTTCCGTGGACGAGAGAGACACACAACTTTGCTTCTTGGAAGACCAACTCACCAAAGAGCAACCAAGAAATTGGCACCCTCCAGAAGTGGACTTCCTATCCACTTTGTCTCCCACCCAATCCGAGTCCGAATAACCTACAAGCTTAAAGTTTGCTCCTCTTGGGTACCAAAGGCCAAAGTTTGGGGTATAAGCGAAATATCAAAAGATTCACTTGACCGCCATGAAGTGACTTTCCTTAGGTGCGGCTTGAAACCATGCACAAATTCCCACACTCAACATGATATCCGGTCTAGATGCACAAAGGTAAAGCAAGGAGCCAATCATGGAACGATATACCTTTTGATCCACCGCTTTAACATTGGGATCAATGTCTAGTTGGCACTTGGTGGGCATGGGAGTGGAAGCCGGCTTGACATCACTTAGCTTGAATCTCTTGAGCATGTCTTGAGTGTATTTGGCTTTGTTGATGAAGGTTCCTTATCTCCTTTGCTTCACTTCGAACCCGAGAAAGAATTTAAACTCTCCCATGGAAGACATCTCGAACGTTGAGGTCATGAGAGCGGCAAATTCCTCATTGAAAGCTTTGTTAGGGGAACCAAAGATAATATCATCAACATATAATTGGCACACAAACAACTCCACTTTAACTTTATTGGTAAAAAGAGTGGGGTCGATTAGCCCAACTTAAAAACCATGGTCTTGTAACAACTCCGTAAGGTGGTCATACCACGCACGTGGGGCTTGTTTAAGGCCATAGAGTGCCTTATCGAGTTGATACACGTGATCGGGAAAGTAGGGATCCTCGAACCCGGGGGGTTGCTTGACATAAACCAATTCATTAATAGGACCATTAAGAAAAGCACTCTTCACATCCATTTGTTGTAACTTAAAGTTATGATGAGAAGCATATGCAATCAACATGCGAATGGATTCAAGACGAGCAACGGGAGCAAAGGTTTCACCGTAGTCGATACCCTCGACTTGGGAGTAGCCTTGTGCTACCAAATGAGCCTTGTTGCGAATGATAATCCCATGAGAATGTTGCTTGTTCTTGAATATCCACTTGGTTCCAATGACATTGTGGTTCCCCGTTGGCCTTGGCACCAATCTCCACACTTTGTTGCGCTCGAAGTTGTTGAGTTCTTCATGCATGGCATTGAGCCAATCCGGATCTTCGAGCGCCTCATAGACCTTTTGGGGTTCAACACAAGAGACAAACCCATGATGTTCACAATAGTTTGCTAATTGTCTACGAGTGCTTACCCCCCTTTTTAAGCTTCCAAGCACATTCGTCATGGGATGATCCTTGGTGGAGAGCTTGGAAGCAACCTTGGCGGCACGACGCTCCAATTCCTCCTCGGGGGTGAGACGAGGAGTGGTCACTTGATCATCTTGAGCGTCGTCTTGAGCTTGTTCTTGATCTCGTGGAAGCTCTTGATCTTGAACTTGCTCGGAGGAGGGAGCTTGACCTTGGGCATCACTTGATGTTACAACACCATCTTGAGATTGATCTTGCCCTTGGTCTTGTTCTTGAGGTTGAGGGCCCTCACTTTGTTCTTCGGAAGCATGTGGGTCTTGGTTTGGTGAAGGTTCCACTTGAGTAGAACATTGTCCTTCTCCTTCGGCCACAAGGGGTTCCTCAATGGGTAGGATATGACCAACACCCATTCTTCTTATGGCTTGGGGAGGAATTTCATCACCTACATCAGAAGTACCACTTTCCTCCACTTGGGAGCCGTTATTCTCATCAAACTTAATGTTACACGTTTCCTCAATAAGTCCCGTGGACTTATTGAGAACATGGTAAGCATCAGAGTTTGTAGCATAACAAACAAATATGCCCTCATAAGCTCTAGCCTCAAATTTAGACAAACGGACACCTTTCTTGAGAATGAAACACTTACACCCGAACACCCGGAAGTACTTGAGGTTGGGCTTGTTACCGGTGAGTATCTCATATGGAGTCTTGTTCAAGCCTTTGCGGAGGTAGAGCCGATTAGATGCATGGCACGCGGTGTAGATGACTTCGGCCCAAAAGTTGTAGGGAGACTTGAACTACGCCATCATGGTCCTTGCCGCATCCATCAACGGCCGGTTCTTCCTCTCCGCTACACCATTTTGTTGAGGGGTATAAGGTGCGGAATATTGATGCTTGATTCCCTCATCACCAAAAACTCATCCGAGGTGTAGTTCTTGAACTCGGAGCCGTTGTCACTTCTTATTGTCAAGATCTTTGCATTGTGTTGTTGTTGAACTTCATTTGCAAAGTCGATGACGGTTTATTGGGTCTCGCTCTTCCTCTTGAAGAAATATACCCAAGTGTATCTTGAATAGTCATCTATAATCACCAAGCAATACTTTCTACCCCCAAGACTATCAAAGCATGGAGGTCCAAATAGATCCAAGTGAAGGAGCTCCAAAGGCCTCTTCGAGTAGATGATAGTCGTGGGAGGGTGAGCCTTCTCATGTAGCTTTCCTTCGATGCAAGCACGATCTTTGGAAAAACTAACATTTGTTAGTCCACGGACATGGTACCCCTTGAGAAAACTTTGCAAAGATCTCATATTGACGTGGGCTAAATGGCGATGCCAAAGCCATCCCACGTCAACTTTAGCCATTAGGCATGTCGCAGTCTTAGTGGGTCGCTTCGAGAAGTTAATCACATAGAGACCGTTCTCGACATCCCCAAGAAAGGCTACTTTAAGAGTCTTGCTCCACAAGAGGGCCATGGAATCAATATCAAAGAAAGTGGCAAAGCCCATGAGTGCTAGTTGACGAACGGAAAGTAAATTGTATGCAAGGGACTCAACAAGAATGACCTTCTCGATCGTAAGATCATGAGAAATGACAACTTTGCCGAGTCCCAATACCTTAGAAGATGAGGCATCACCCCACTCGACATTGGTGGGCATGGATGGAATCTTTTGCACGTCCACCACCAAGTCCTTGCTTCCGGTCATATGATTAGTAGCTCCACTATCGAGCAACCATGATCCCCCACTGGAAGCAAACACCTACAAGAGATCAATGCTTGGTTTTAGGTACCCATTTTGTAATGGGTCCTTTGACGTTAGTAACAAGGGTCTTAGGAACCCAAATAGACCATTCAATGTATTCATAAGGAGAACCAACAAATTTGGCATAAGCATGCCCATCTCTAGCGCGACACAACACATAGGAAGGGTTAAAGTCGCCGACTTTGTTGGAAGGGGGAGCATTTCCCTTCTTGGCATCACTACCCCTCATGAAGTTTTTCTCCTTCTCCTTAGTAGCACCCTCACCCTCCTTCACAAAGGTTTGCTTGAGAGGAGGAGGTCGCTTGGCCTTGTCATTCTTCATCTTGTTCTTGGACTTGAGCACGTACCCAATCAATTCCTTGCCCACAACTCCCTTTTGGTTGGTCAAGAGGTCATTGAGGCTCTTCTCGCCTTGTATTCAAGACACAAGACCTTTCTCAAGTTGCACCTTTAGCTTAGCGTTCTCCTCAACAAGATGCGCATGCTCACAACACGGGTTAGTAGCATTTGCATTATCAATTAACATCATACGAGGAAAAGTGGCTTTCTCCTTGGTTAGCTTTACTTGAAGTTGATCATGAGACTCTTTGAGGCTAATATGAGCACCCTTCAAGACTTTGTGAGCCTTGTCAAGTAGATCAAATCCTCTTTGAATCTAGAAAGATCAACAGCAAGTTTGGCCTTCTTGGAGTTTAGCACATGAGAAACAACAAGAGCATGATCCAAATCTTTCTTTAGCTTAGCATGATCAACATTGTGTGACTCCTCAAGATCCAAACGAAGACCACACTCATCCTCAAGAGCATTGGAAATATCGGAAATCTCATCGGCATAGTCACGACTATGCCCCTCCATCTTGGAGATCATATCTTCGTGAGCCTCGATCACGTCATTGGCTTCACCAAGTTGTTCCAAGAGAGCAACAAAATGCTTCTTGGTTTTACCCTTGAGTTTACCCATAAAGGACTCAAACTCATTTTCCTCCACATTAGGTCCCTCACATTCATCAATGCAATCCGTCAAGGAAGGATTGTTAATGATGGTAGCTTTGATGTTGGGAGTTACCTTGTTGGTGGCTTTAGCCATGAGGCACTTGGCGGTGATGTTCTCATTGGGTGAGTCGAAGAGAGATATTAGTGGAGTTTTTGCAATGGAAATGGAGGCCATGGCAACCGACTCACCATCTTCATCATCATCATCATCCTCATGGTACTCTTCTTGAACCACCAACGCCTTGTGAGGGGTTTTCTTGGTGAAGTTGCTCTTGTTGGGGAAAGACATGGCTTTGTCCTTTCGAATGAGCTTGCCACCATTGTATTCCCTCTTCTCATACGGGCACTCCGCAACAAAATGAATCACATTGCCACAATTGTAGCAAGTCCTTACACGTTGCTTGCTCTTCGTGCCACTTGAGTTGTTCTTGTTGAAGTTGCTCCAAAATTGCCTTGAAGCAAGTGCCATGTGTGCATGATAGGCTTACTTTGTATCTTCGGGGTTGCTTTCCTCTTCTTCCTCTTCTTCTTATTCAACGCATACCTTGGCCTTCAATGCAAGGTTGGGCTTCTTTGCCCTTTAAGAGCGAAGCACCGCATTGTCGGCAGGTCTTGTCCAAGATGTTCATAGCCACAAACTCATCCAACACTTCACTTGAGCTCAAAGTGTGGAAGTCCGGCCTGTGACGAATGACAGAGGACATGGCCTTGTGGTAAGGCATCATTGCCTTGAAGAATTTGCGCTTGATCCAATTGTCATCCGTGTCCTTGATCCCGTGATCTCAGAGTGAGACCGCGAGTTTGGTTACTCTCCGATAAAGCTCATGAGGTTCTTCATCTTCATTCATTGCAAACTCATTGGCTTCATCTTGCACTACTTCATAGTTGGAGAATTGAATGCTTGCGCTTCCCCGATAGAGAGAGACAATACAAAGCCATGCATCTTTGGCCAAGGTGAAGGGCCGAAGATGAGGTAGATCTTCGGGTGGAATTGCATCTTGAATGAGGAAGAGAGCATTCCCATTGAATTGATTATCCGCGGCTTCTCGAGGAGTGAAGTTGCTTGGATCATGCAGATGGAAACCTTCTTCAATGATTCTCCAAAGATTAGTGTTCACATGATTTAAATGACGCTTAAAGCGATAAACCCAAGAATCAAAGTCCTCATTTTCACAATCTTAGGGGGAGGACTGGCATGATTCAAATGAGTGGAAGGAATCGGTCCACCATAAACAAGTGGTGGTTCCACATGGGCAAAGATGTCGGTGCCATTTTTACCACTAGAAGAAGGAGCCTTTTCACTACTAGCTTCCCCCTTGTCGGAGATAGCATCCGTTACCTTCTCGGTGGGATCACCCACTTTCAATGGTGCGGTGGATAGTTTAAGCCCTTCAATGAATTTAGTAAACATTCTTTCAACCTCGGTCGTCATTGAGGTTTTCAATGTCTCCAAGGCTACATTGAATTCCTCACGGGAGACCGAGGTTCCCCCATCACCTGTAGACGAGATCGGATTTACACCGGAGTGCTCCTCCACACCGTCTATAGTGTCAACCATACTCTTTAGACGGCAAAGTCCTTAGTAAAGAGACGAGTCTCTGATACCAATTGAAAGGATCGATATGGTTAACTAGAGGGGGGGGGGTGAATAGGCAACTAACAATTTTTTAACTTTTCTTTACCAAATTAAACTTTGCATCAAAGTAGGTTGTCTAGATGTGCAACTAGGTGAGCAACCTATATGATGCAACAACAACGAACATACACGCAAGCAAGAGAAGTAACACTAATAAGCTTGCACAAGTAAAGGTAAGAGATAACCAAGAGTGGACCCGGTGAAGATGAGGATGTGTTACCGAAGTTCCTTCCTTTTGAGGGGAAGTACGTCTCCATTAGAGCGGTGTGGAGGCACAATGCTCCCCAAGAAGCCACTAGGGCCACCGTATTCCCCTCACGCCCTCACACAATGCGAGATGCCGTGATTCCACTATTGGTGCCCTTGGAGATGGCGACCGGACCTTTACAAACAAGGTTGGGGCAAACTCCACAACTCAATCGGAGGCTCCCAACAACACCATGAAGCTTCACCACAATGGACTATGGCTCCGTGGTGACCTCAACCGTCTAGGGTGCTCAAACACCCAAGAGTAACAAGATCCGCTAGGGATTAGTGGGGGAATCAAATATCTCTTGGTGGAAGTGTAGATCGGGGCCTTCTCAACTCTTCCCGAGCAAATCAACAAGTTTGGTTGGCTAGAGAGAGAGATCGTACGAAAATGGAGCTTGGAGCAATAATGGAGCTATTGGGGGAAGAGGTAAGTCAACGAATAAGAAGGGGACCCCCTTTTATAGTGGGGGGGACAATCCAACCGTTACCCCACTAAACATCCCCGCAGAGGGCGGTACTACCGCAGTGGGCAGCGGTACTACCGCTGGACCAAGCGGTACTACCGCTCCCCCATACGGTACTACCGCCCAGCCAGAGAGGGCTTGAAGATAGATGAGGGACTGGCCCAGCGCGGTACTACCGGATAGGCCCAGCACGGTACTGCCGTGGTGGCAGGGCGGTACTATCGCTCTCGAGCGGTACTACTGCACCTACTACCGCTGCAAGTGCCGCTCAACCCGACACGAGAAGTGCCCCCCTCGAGTCGAGGCGGTAGTGGCCCTGTACCGCAGCGGTACTACCGCTGAGGACACACAAGCGGTACTACCGCTGGGCACCGCGGTACTACTGCTAGGGCTAAAGACTACCCAAACAGTAGAGAATAAGACCTCCAACAATGCGGGAAGGCCCAGAGGGTGTGAAACGAAAGTGTACGTGATGATTCCACCCTAGCCATACCAAAGCGGACCCCCTCTTGATAGTACGGTGACTCCTACGAAACTATTCCACCAACAAGAAACGAAAGAGCTACACCATCTTGAAAAACACTCCGAGGGGAAAGAAATTGTCTCGAGCCAAAGGATGAATCTCTGAAATGCTCAAAGCACAAGGTTAGTCCGCAAATATGTTGTCATCAATCACCAAAACTACATCAAGAGAGATGTGCGTTAACAAACGATTCACCATACGTGCATCCTACGGGAATCACAAACCTCAACACAAGTATTTCTACTAATCCACAACTACCCACTAGCATGACTCTAATATCACCATCTTTATATCGCAAAACTATTGCAAGGAATCAAACATATCATATTCAATGATCTACAAGTTTTATGTAGGATTTTATGACTAACCATGTGAATGACCAATTCCTGTCATCTCTCGAAATAGATATAAGTGAAGCAAGAGAGTTTAATTCTTTCTACAAAAGATATCCCATGCTCTAACAAATTTAAGTGAAGCAAAAGAGCATTCTACAAATGGCGGTTTTCTATGTAAAGAGAAACAGGCAATCCAAACTTCAAATGATATAAGTGAAGCACATGAAGCATTCTATAAAGCCATACTCAAAAGATATAAGTGAATTGCATAGAGAATTCTATAAATCAACCAAGGACTATCTCATACTAGCATGGTGCATCAAATAAAAATGAAAAATAAATGCAAAAGATGCTCCAAGATTGCACATATTGCATGAATGAAACGAATTCGAAAACATACTGATACTTGTTGAAGAAAGAGGGAATGCCTTCTGGGCATCCCCAAGCTTAGACGCTTGAGTCTCCTTGAATATTTACTTGGGGTGCCTCGGGCATCCCCAAGCTTGAGCTCTTGCCTCTCTTCCTTCTTCTCATATCGAGACCTTCTCGATCATCGAACACTTCATCCACACAAAACTTCAACAGAAAACTCGGTAAGATCCATTAGTATAATAAAGAAAATCACTACTCTAAGTACTGTTGCAAACCAATTCATTTTTTTGGCATTGTAGCTACTGTAATATAACTTTTCATGGCTTAATCCACTAATATAAATTGATAGTTTCATCAAAACAGCAAACTATGCATCAAAAACAGAATCTGTCTGAAACAAAACAGTCTGTAATAATCTGAACATTCACCATACCTCTGGTACTTGGAAAATTCTACCAAAATTAGGAAAGCTAAAAAACTTGTATATGAAGACAGTGCAAAAATAATCAGAACCTTTTGACATTCCAGTAAAAAATGTAAACTCGCGCACTACAGCCAAAGTTTCTGTCCTGCACCGTACAAACCAACAAGCAAAGTAAACATCCTAAAGGCAAACCTTGGCACATTATTTTTTATAATACAATGGAATTGTACAAGGGGATAATTATTTTTGTTGAAAAGTTTGTGTATTCAAGATTCACAAAGTTTCCGTGAGCATGAACACAGTTCAAGGCTAGCTCCCACTTCAACAATGGTTGTCTCTCTCACTTTCACTTTCCTTTTTGAAAAGGTTTTGGGTTCCCCTCTTTACTTTTGTTGTTTTTAAACAATATAAAAGCAATCAACAGAAATAAATAACTCTCTAAAACTTCCGGGTTGTCTCCCTGGCAGCACTTTCTTTAAAGCCATTAATCTAGGCATATAGTGCTCAAGTAATGAATCCACCCGGATCCCAAGGTATATCAAAGCCAATTTTAATTAACAATGATTTGTAATTTAGTAGTGAGCACAAAGTAACATATATCATGCAACAACAAAGTCTAACTCTATTCCTATGCACCGGCATGTCATAAAAGAACAATTCATGCACACACAGTAAAGGCCAATGCATAGTATAAACAGTTTCTTGCAATTTTATCGTATTGGAAACATAGAGAGGTGGAGATATAGTTCCTCTCTCATAATAATTGCAAGTAGGAGCAGCAAGCACATGCATATTATATCTATCAAAATCATCATGTGTAGTAGTAAAAAGCAACCCATCAATATAATCCTTAATAAGCACAAACTTCTCCAATATAGTGTAGTTTGGAGAATTCAAAAAGATAATAGGATATCATGCGTGGGTGCAATAGCAACAATTTCATGTTTAACATAAGGAACTATAGCATTTCATCTCCATAAGCATAATTCATACTGGCATCTTGTCCACAAGCATAGCAAGCATCATCAAAAAGGGATATTTCAAAAGAATCAACGGGATCATAACAATCATCATAGCATTCATCCTTCGGTAAGCATGAAGGGAAATTAAACAATGTATGAGTTGAAGAGTTACTCTCATTAGAAGGTGGGCACGGGTAGCTAATCCGCTCTTCCTCCTTTTGTTCTTCGCTCTCCTCATCATCTTTTTCATCCAATGGGCTTACAGTTTCATCAATTTCTTCTTCCATAGACTCCTGCAAAATATTAGTCTCTTCTTGGACAACGGAGACTTTCTCAATAAGTGCATCAATATATGAATTGTATTCATAATTCTCATAGCAATATTTCAATATAGCAAAATTTTCAGGCCTATAAACATCATCATCAAAAGCTTCATACTTTTCAAACAAAGATTCAATTTCATAAGCACCCTTAAAAGCAACAAATTCTTCTATTTGTTCCATATCATAGTAATCATATATACCTCTAGCATAAGAAGCCAAGGTATCATTATCATTAAATTTGCATGAAAAGGGAAGGTGTGGAGACTTCATCCTAGAGCAACAAGTATAATCATATCTCAAGCATAGTTGCCTAGCATACCAATATAACATATAAATTTGATCCCATAATAGTTTCCCTTTTTGAGTCAAGCGATAATCCCTAAAGTATTCACGTTGATCCAACGTGTATCCCATTACCAAATTGAATGGGGTTTTTTATGGATTATCAAAGTAGTACATAATATCTGTCACAATGAACATCGAGGGTTTTAGGAGGTTCCTCATCTCCATGAGCATAAAGTACACCTAATTTTTTTGGTATTTCGTGTTCCATATCCATAACTAAAGACAAAGAACAACTAAGGACAACAAATAAAAATTACTTAGTGATAAAGCAAACAATCACACATGAGAATATTCACCCCACGCTATTGCTCCCCGACAACGACGCCAGAAAAAGTTCTTGATAACCCACAAGTATAGGGGATCACAACAGTTTTCGATAAGTAAGAGTGTCGAACCCAACGAGGAGCTAAAGGTAGAACAAATATTCCCTCAAGTTCTATAGACACCGATACAACTCTACGCACGCTTGACATTCGCTTTACCTAGAACAAGTATGAAACTAGAAGTACTTTGTAGGTGTTGTTGGATAGGTTTGCAAGATAATAAAGAGCATGTAAATAAAAAGTAGGGGCTGTTTAGATAAGGACACAACTAAGTTAGTTTTAGTAAAGAGATTTTTGTTACGAGAAAGTTATTTGTCCCTAGGCAATCGATAACTAGACCGGTAATCATTATTGCAATTTTATTTGAGGGAGAGGCATAAGCTAACATACTTTCTCTACTTGGATCATATGCACTTATGATTGGTACTCTAGCAAGCATCCGCAACTACTAAAGATCATTAAGGTAAAACCTAACCATAGCATTAAAGTATCAAGTCCTGTTTATCCCATACGCAAACAACCTACTTACTCGGGTATGTGCTTCTGTCACTCACGCCACCCACCATAAGCAAATCATGAACATATTGCAAACCCTACAATGAGAATCCCTCATGCTTGCGCGACACGGAGAGCACCATAGGACATCACCAATAATAAAACATGCAACTCAAACCAATCACGATCATCGAATAACCCATAGGACAAAACGGATCTACTCAAACATCATCGGATAGCTGATAACCCACAAGTATAGGGGATCGCAATAGTTTTCAAGGGTAAAGTATTCAACCCAAATTTATTGATTCGACACAAGGGGAGCCAAAGAATACTCTCAAGTATTAGTAGCTGAGTTGTCAATTCAACCACACCTGGAAACATAATATCTACAGCAAAGTATTTAGTAGCAAAGTAATATGATAGTAGTGGTAACGGTAGCAAAAGGTAACAGTAGTAAAAGTGATATTTTTGGTATTTTGTAGTGATGATAGCAATAGCAATGGGAAAGTAAATAAGCGGAGAACAATATATGGAAAGCTCGTAGGCAATGGATCGGTGATGGAGAATTATGCCATATGCGGTTCATCATGTAACAGTCATAACCTAGGGTGACACAGAACTAGCTCCAGTTCATCAATGTAATGTAGGCATGTATTCCGAATATAGTCATACATGCTTATGTAAAAGAACTCGCATGACATCTTTTGTCCTACCCTCCCATGGCAGCGGGGTCCTTAAGGAAACTAAGGGATATTAAGGCCTCCTTTTAATAGAGTACCGGAACAAGGCATTAACACATAGTGAATACATGAACTCCTCAAACTACGGTCATCACCGATAAGTATCCCGATTATTGTCACTTCGGGGTTAACAGATCATAACACATAATAGGTGACTATAGACTTGCAAGATAGGACCAAGAACACTCATATATTGATGAAAACATAATTGGTTCAGATCTGAAATTATGGCACTCGGGCCCTAGTGACAAGCATTAAGCATAGCAAAGTCATAGCAACATCAATCTTAGAACATAGTGGATACTAGGGATCAAACCCTAACAAAACTAATTCGATTACATGATAGATACCATCCAACCCATCACCGTCCAGCAAACCTACGATGGAATTACTCACGCACGACGGTGAGCATCATGAAATTGGTGATGGAAGATGGTTGATGATGACAATGGCGACGGATTCCCCTCTCCGGAGCCCCGAACGAACTCCGGATCAGCCCTCCTGAGAGGTTTTAGGGCTTGGCGGCGGCTCTGTATCGTAAAACGTGATGAATTCTTCTCTTTGATTTTTTTTCTCCCCGAAACACAATATATAGAGTTGGAGTTGGAGTCGGAGAGGCACCAGGGGGCCCACGATGTAGGGGGGCGCGCCCTAGGGGGGCAGGCGCGCCCCCACCCTCGTGGATAGGTGGTGGGCCCCTGGCCTTCATCTTTTGCAGGTATTTTTTATATTTTCCAAAAAGTTGCTCCGTGAAGTTTCAGGTTATTCCGAGAACGTTTGTTTCTGCACACATAAATAACACCATGGTAATTCTGCTGAAAACAGCGTCAATCCGGGTTAGTTCCATTCAAATCATGCAAGTTAGAGTCCAAAACAAGGGCAAAAGTGTTTGGAATAGTAGATACGACGGAGACATATCAATAGCCATACATCATTGGGAAATAATATATAGTGTTGAGCACCATGTTTAAGTAGAGATTACAACGGGTAAAAGAGGGGTTACACCGCTGCATAGAGGGGGGAAGAGTTGGTGATGATGGCGGTGAAGTTGTTGGTGAAGATTGCAGTGATGATGATGGCCACGGTAGCGTCCCGGCGCCAACGGAAGAGAAGGGGAGAGGGGGCCCCTTCTTATTCTTCTTCCTTGACCTCCTCCCTAGATGGGAGAAGGGTTTCCCCTCTGGTCCTTGGCCTCCATGGCATGGGAGGGGCGAAAGCCCTTCCGAGATTGGATTTGTCTCTCTGTCTCTCTCTGTTTCCGCGTTCTCAGATTCTACCCTTTCACCATTTCTTATATTCTCGGAGATCCGTAACTCAGATTGGGCTGAAATTTTAACACGATCTCTATTCGGATATTAGCTTTCTCGTGGCGAAAGAAGGGCACCAACCGCCTTACGGGGTGTCCACGAGGGTCAGGGGCGTGCTCCCCTGCCTTGTGCCTCCCTCGGGCACCGTCTCGCGTGGATTTTTCTTCCCAAAAATCATATATATTCCAAAAAAATCTCCATCAGTTTTTATCCCATTTGGACTCCGTTTGATATTGATATTCTGCGAAACAAAAATCATGCAACAAACAGGAACTGGCACTGGGCACTGGATCAATATGTTAGTCCCAAAAATAGTATAAAAAGTTGCCAAAAGTATATGAAAGTTGTAGAATATTGGCATGGAACAATCAAAAAATATAGATACGATGGAGACGTATCAGTAGTATCTTTTATGTAGCTTGGAGTGTCGCATGTTGATGGCGAGGTTGTGAATGCGCTCTCGCAATCTTGATTGTGCGCCTTGCATTTGTCGTTGTAGATCAAAGATTGACGATTTGGTGATGTAGTTGTTCGCGCGGTCATTGTTGTCGAAGACCGGAGATGAAATGCCTTGCTATCCATCAAACGACTCGAGCAAATATGAGTGGGAGAAAGATAATAACTATACCAAATGTACCTTGCCTGACGTTGAAGATGGATCAATGATCACTCAATGATGTAACAAGGAAATAGCACAATTGGTATCGATCTCGTCAATTTCTCACAGCTACACAAATAAGGCTTATGGTGGAGCTCGGTGAGGTTAGTGGCACAAAAATTTGATGCAAAATGTTAGCAAGAGTCAATAATTTTGAAAGAGATTCACAAATTCGCGAGTGAAACAAGTAGACCAATAGCAATATGTGGAAACACACACCCGGATAGATAAATGGGGTCGTGCAACCAAGGAATGATCTCAAAATGTGGAATCCACGAAAAATGCCCTTGTTGCACAACTCTAGAGAGACGCTAGCAGGATTGCTCAGTAGGCGGATACAACACATGTGCACAACCTATAGGAGACAAAAATGCAACGACTTCTATCCCAATTATGCTATGTATATATGGTTCCCGATGTTCCTCTCAAGATGATCCAAGATGATCGGATATGACAATCTTATGTGCAATGTGGTATGATGCTATGTCACTTGCTTACAAGCTCTTTTGTTTCTCTTTTGCTTAAAAGCTTTATTCTTCTTTTTCTTTTTTTGTATGGCCACTTTTGCACAATGCACAAACCAAGATAGTAATTGTGTATATGTGGGGAACAAACTTGAGGCACACGAGATGATATGATACCAAGATGATACCAATATGATATGGTATGTTTGCAATGGAAGGTGTAGATCAATGATCACTAATGTGCACAAGTAACGTTGCCGGCAATACTCAAATGGCTAGTCTCGATAGGCAAGGCAAAATGGGCTAGGGGTTACCAATGCAATTGCAAGGGGAATGTACAATGGAGTGATACCATGATACCAAGATTATATGGAGGTTACCATCCGTGGCGATGATGAGTGGAGGTGTTCTTGATGTAGATACCAAGATGATGGAGACTCATCCCTAAGTAGCCGAAACACCTTAGGAAACGAAAAAAATGCGAACTCAAAATCTCAAATGTCAAATGATGGTAGTAGGAAAGCGGTGGTAGATGCGGAAGCTCAATGGGATTGCGGAAATGCAATGATGGGTTTTGAGACGCAATGCGAAAGTGGAGGGTAAGGTGGTGGACTATACACGGTGTCAGAGTTAGAAGCATGACCCCTAAGTAGCCGAAACACCTTAGGTGACACAACTCACAACACAAACAAAATTGGGTTAAGTTGGGGTGGCGGAAGTGTATGGTGGGCAAGCCTATGTGAAAGTTATGGTGGTGGTTCATGAATAAGAAACCATCACTAAGTAGCCTAAACACCTTAGGAGACTCAAATCACAACTCAAAGAACCACAAATGGAATGGGGGACAAAAAAGGCTAGGGTGGTTTTGCGGACGATATGGTGGGAGACCTAGGCAAAGATGCCAAAGTGCCAAAAATTTGATGGAGTCAAATGGTGTTGAAACCTATCTATATGGATACAGGATGTCAATAGCTACTTAGCAAGCTAAAGAATGCAAAAATCGGACTCCAGGTGTGAAAGTTATTGGTAAAACGGTGAAACACGGGAGGCTGAATTCCTAGGGGTCGGGCATCCGGGGTTGGGGGGCGGATATCTAGGGGCTCATGTCCAGAACCGTGCGGATTTTGTGCTCTAGGAGCCGGATGTCCGGCTTGGGTCCTGGATGTCCGGCCCGACGATTCCAGATCGGGATTTGGACTTCGAAACTCGATTTGGTCGGAAATTGATGATTTTGGGGGAAAAATTTGACGGATTTTGTGGATGGGAAGTGGGGAAACTTGGGGGAAAGATAGATCCACTAGTAACACAACAAATCCATGGATGAAAATCAACAAAACATCATCAAACCAACAAATCACAAAAAAATTGGGGGCTATTTTTTGGTGGGGATTTTCGAAGTTAGGATGAAATCAACAAAATTAGGCTAGAAAACAAAGAGGGGAGGCTCCGAAATCGTGATCAACGTGGCTCATGATACCAAGATGATGTAGAGTGGAACCCTAGACGGCCGATATTTCATGAAAGGAGTGGACCCCGTGAACAATTCAAAAAACACGAGGGGAAACACGAGAGAATCACTCAAACCAACAAGAACAATCACACATATGCTAGATTCGGGTACACATAGAGATCACACGGTCCAAATCCAACAAGGGACGATACATAGGGTAACCAGTTCTTCTCCGTGAGGAGGTCTTGAGGTCTTCCCATTAGGGGGTCTTGAATCCAAGTGGATCTTCTCCGAAGAGGTGTCGGTCCCTCGCAATGGAGTATATCCAGATGGATGAGCGAAGCTCTATCTCACATATGAGCTAACACAATGCTAACCCTAACTAGGAGGAGGTGGGGGATTATATATAGTCTATCCCACGAAGGGGTAAGTGAGAGGGGGATACATGGGCCCTTGGCCCGTTCACTGTGCGCAGACAGGCGCCGGATGTCCGGGCTGGGGGCCGGATGTCCGGCGGCTCACGAAGAGCCGGATGTCAGGGCTGAGTTCGGCCTGAACAGATGCTCTCTGGATAGGCGGGGCTGGATATCCGGGTGAAGGGGCGGATGTCTGGGGCTTCGAGAGTAGCCGGATGCCCGGGGCATGGGGCCGGATGTCCGGCCGCTGTAGTAGCTGGCCCTTCTTCCTCCTCCCGTCTTCGCTTTTGCGCGTACTTGGCCTTGGTCCTTGGGTTCTCCATGGTCTCCTCGGGTGTACCTGAGTATGCACAAGGTCCGTGCTTGAGGTAGCATCCATGTCTTACATGCGGAAAGGGAAGATTCGGAAAGGAGCGAGTTCACCTTAGGTCCAATGGCGTATGCTTGAGGTCTCAACATGTTGGCACTTGGGGCTTGAGGAGTAGTCGTAGTGTACATGGGGATGATTGTAGGATGCTCCGCATCACAAACTTAGCCCATGATAAGCTCTCATGATCCGCGAAGACAATCCTCCATCTCGGGACACGCCGAGTAACCTCAGAATCCCGGTGCACAAGCTCTTCGAAGAAAGGAAAACTATCTGAAGGAGATCTCCTGGTGAGTCAGATCCGTGTCCAGAGCCGCACGCTCTCTATCTACAGACTCATCCATCTATGTTAAGTGGACGATAGCCAAAAGACCTCGAGTTTCCCCGAGGCGCCACCGCCGACTACTAGGTAGGTGGACCAACATCATGAGGAGCACTGGCCTGGGGGTTGCTTAAGAGACCTCAGGTGCTAGCCGGTCCCTATGCAAGTTTTAGTTGTTATTAGGCAAATGGTAAAACCAATGTTGCATCTCCTCGGGAAAGCTTTAATTTAGACGAAGAAACAAGGGGGCCCATAAACCCCGACCGCGTTAGGAACGCAAAATTCAAGGAACATAACACCGGTATGACGAAAACTAAGGCAGCAAGAGTGGAACAAAACACCAGGCAAAAGGCCAAGCCTTCCACCCTTTACCAAGTATATAGATGCTTTAATTAAATAAGAGATATTGTGACATCCCGTGATATCCATGTCCCAACCATGGAACAACCTGGAATTGCACCTGCAACTAGCATCGCTATAAGAGGGGTTGAGCAAAGCAGTAACATAGCCAAACAATGGTTTGCTGGGATGGTGAAAAAGGTTAGAGGTTGTTTCATGGCATATTGGGAGGCTTGATAAATAGGTGGTAAGTAGCGCGACATAGCGATAGCATCGAGAAAACTAGCATAGCAAAGATAGTAGTGCGATCCAAGGTGACGGTCACCTTGCCTGAAATCCTGCTAGGAAGAAGACCAAGTCCGTGAAGTAGATGAACCAACTTAGTCGAACGGATCCTCACAATTCGCAACGTAACCGGAACTATCGAGAAGAAGAACAACCGGAAAGAATTAAATGACATGGTAAACCAACAAGCATTATCATGGCATGATGCACAATCAAGTATGATGCATGTCCATTTTACTGAGGCATGGCATGGCATAGTGCAACAAACAATACTACACATTAAGTGGGGATCAATATGCAACGAGTTGCATATTGATGAAACAGCACATTTCAAATATTTAGTTCGCTCTCATTTAGGTACACAACAATATTAAATGTTGTTAAACATGGCAAGAGGTGAAGCATAATTAAACTAACTATTTAGGCAAGTTTAAATGAGGCCAGAAGTAACAAACAACAATTCTGGAAAATCCCCATATGCATGTTTCAAATTTACTACTGTTCTGTCCTAAACCATATTTTAGAGTTATTAAACACGCAAAGTAAGTGGAACATGTTAATCTATGCATTTTTCTACCCCATTTACATATAAAGTTTATTTAAGCGGAGCTACGATTAATTAGTTATGAAATAAACCATTTTAACATATCATTTAAGTAAATTAAAGCAAACAACAATTTTAGACATTTTTAACATGGATGAAAGTTGCATATTATTAAAGATGAAATTCTAAGCATCTTACATGTTTAAATCATTTTAGTCCGATGCACGGTAAGTGTTGGGGATATTACTATTAAGTATAAACCGGCCATGAGGGGCCGGGTTATGCCCACAAGGAGTTAGTCATGTTCGAAGCCCATGAAGATGAGAGGTATGGCGCTTTACAGAGGAGGTCTACATGAAGGACCAGGGCCCAAAGGTGGATTAGGGCCCGTAGATATAAACCGCCATATGATATGTAACTTATGTTGTAAGGCAAGGAAAGGTAGAAACCGAGCCGGGCATGTGTATGAGCCGGCCTTGGGATTCTGTAAACCGCTGGGCGTTAACCTGTGTATATAAAGGGACGACCCGGCAGCGGTTTAGGGACAAGAAACGATAACTCAAGAGCCAGGCAAAGCGGATTCGCTCCCTGGTCATTGAAACCCTAACAATTCCATCACAACTGGACGTAGGCTTTTACCTTCATCTTAAGGGGCCGAACCAGTATAATTCCTCGCATCCCTTGTCTGCTTTAACCCCTTCAAGCTAACCCGTTGTGATGGCTCCACGACTAAGTCCTTTCACAAGGACATCTGTCGTGACAAAACCACGACAGTTCGCGCCCATCATGGGGCTGTCGCACGGTGGTTTCGAGTTCTTGAAGGGAAGCTTTGAAGGACTCAAGGGATATGCTGTGGGCCGGATGACCAAGAGTTGTCGCAGCAAGCTCTACATCGACGACGGAGGCTGGGGCCCCGAGGCCGGCTCGATTGAGTACGGGTACCGGGTCCCCTTTGGCGGAATACACGTCTTCATTGGCAAGATTAGTGAACCGGGCCCCGAGCCAGACATCTACACCGACATCATTGAGACAGCTCAGCATGCAAGACCTGCTCGAGTTCAGCCTGCCGTGAAGCATGCCTTCGTGGGAGTCATCCACAGAGTGGAATCGGAGGATAGATCGATATCTGGTGGCGAAACCATCATTTGCTCTTTTGACGAATCTTCAACCGGAGAGACCGAGTCGCTGTATCAGCTGCATGATGGCTGGATTAGTGGCGGTTCTGATGGCGACAGTATTCCAAACCTCTCTGATCCGCCGAGCTGAGTTGCGATCTTCATGGCCAGTACACAGTCGGTGTAGCATTCTTCTACCGCCGCAGCAGTGATTTCTGGTTCAGCAGCTGCAACACCAGCCGGGGCGGGGGGCTCTGCTCCACCCCGGCTCAGGCTTTGTTCGATTTATTCGACACTTTCGCAACATTGCTAGCAGCTGAGGTTGACGCGGTAAATCAGGATCAGCATAACACGGAAATTGCAAAGGTGAAGGATCAGATAGCTCAAGCCAAGGTAGATCTGGCAGCATAGAACACCAGGATGGCCGCCGAGCGGGCCGGATTAGAGGCACAGGCCTATCGGCTTATACTGGATCAGAGTGCGTCAGATGATGTCATGAGGAGAAGGCACCGGTCTCACCAGCCGCCGGTTTACGAGGGAAGGAACCTCTTTAACACGCTAGGAGCAGGTACCAGCAGCCAGGCAGTGATAAACCGGGTGGAGGCGCCTGGAACGGGGGCGCCGGTTCAGCCGCGCGCGATGGATCCGCCTCGTCAGAACAATGTCCCATCACAGCACGTATCAACGCCTCCGGGTCATTACTCTAACCCGTTGGATAACATCGTTGTCACCGCTTCACGATTGGCAGCTCTCCCGACCGATGGCGAGTCTCTAGTAGCAGTTGAAACACGACGGGCTAGGGAGCTCCTTCAGACAGCTTTGACTCAGCAGCAAGCTTATTCACACAGTCGTGAGAGGATTCATTCCACCCCCCCTCCCGTCCAAGTTGGAGCTACATCAGGCATATTGATGAACCGGCCGTATCAAGCTGTGCGAGAAACCGTAACCCGCCGCAAGGTCATAACCCGGTGGGCGGCGGTGCTAATGCCCAGGATGTGGTGGATCGTATCAGAGTGCGTCGAGAAGCCGAGTTAGCAGCACAGCACGCGGCCTGTCAGCTTACTCCGGTTCGTCCAACTACTTCGGTGGAACCAGGCGTGGTTTTCAGTTCTTTGTGGGTGCCGTGTCTTACCCCGACCATACATTACATGCGGCTACCCAAGGACTTCAGGGGTCCTCGTAAGGTGCCCAATTACACTGCCGATTTGCCCCCGGAGTCATGGTCTGAGATCTATGAGATGGCGATGGAGATGCTGGACGTGGATAACGCAGCATGTGCTAAGTAGTTTACCATGATGCTGGAAGGGACAACTCGTAATTGGTTAAAAAGCTTACCAGCTAACTCCATTGGATCATGGGCCGAGTTAAAATTTCAAAGCCACGTGCAAACAGCCCATGTCAATTGTGGACTTAGCCGCATGTGTTCAAGAGGAGGGGGAGTCCACAACCCATTGGGTAAAGCGAGTCTCAGCTATTCTGCATTCATCAGACCGCATCAATGCTGACACAGCCGTCTTAACATTGGAAGGCAATTGCCGGTTTATTCCCTTGAAACTGAAGTTGGGAAGGCTCAAATGTCACTGCAATGACATGGCAACGCTTATGGCAGCTCTGGTTAAGTATGCCGATTCAGAAAGTACCAAGGACCCTGAGTCTGAGGATGAAAAGACGGGGAAGGGAAAGAAGAATGGCAATGCCAAGGGGCAGCAGCATAACCCGGCGGGTCATGGGAACAACGGTAAGCGCAAGGCGGATAACAACTTGGATTTTGTGGCTAACACCAACACCCAGGATAATGGTCAGCACCGCAAGGGTAAACTGCCCCAGCGGGGTAGAGGTTCAGGTCCCAATCTTGAACGCCTGTTAAATGAACCTTGCCCAAAGCATGGGTTGCGAGAGAGGCCAGCTACGCACCTTTGGAAGGATGGTTTTATCATGCGGGAGTTTAAAAATTCAAGTTCTTTCCAGTACGACCAGGGATCACCCGACGGTTGAGGAGGCGGTCCTCATGGGCCGGGTTATGGTGGAGGCGGCTCCAGTTCAGGATTTCAAGGCAACCAGACCGGACATAGCAATCAAGGCAATCAGGGTAACCAGGGCGGTTACAGTCATCAAGGGGGTCAGCAGCAGCAACAATCGGGTTATCAGAGTAATCCGAAGCAGTTGAATAGTGGGCAGTACCATGTCTTCACCACTAGTTTGTGTAAGCGCGATTAGAAGCTTCATAAAAGGGCAGTAAACTTTGTTGAACCGGCAGTGCCCCGTTATCTGCGCTGGTCTGAACAACCCATTGTGTGGAGTCGAGAGGATCATTCACCCCGGGTTGATAATCCGGGTCATCTCACGTTGGTGGTGGCACCTCAGGTTGGGGGGTACAAGTGCACCAAGGTACTCATGGATGGAGGAAGCAGTATCAATATCCTTTATTATGAAACCTTCCATCGCATGGGGTTGACAGATAAGAATCTTAAACCGTCGAACACCATCTTTCATGGTGTGGTGCCTGGTAAATTGGCGTACCCAGTTGGTAAGATAGCTCTAGAGGTTTCTTTCGGAGATGATCATGATTCAAGATCAGAAACATTGACTTTTGAAGTGGTGAAAATCAAGAGCCCATATCATGCCCTGCTTGGACGGCCGGCTTATGCTAAGTTCATGGCAAGACCCTGTTATATTTATCTGCAGCTTAAGATGCCGGGTCATAAGGGGACCGTCATAGTGCATGGGAGCCGGAAGATTGCTTTGGAATGTGAAGAAGGTGATGCGGCATATGCCGAGTCGATTTGTGCAATAGAGGAGTTGAAGTTTTACAAAGACAATGTTGATCCGGCAGATATGACTTCTCTAAAAAAACCAACTACAGAGCATGATCCGGCTTTGAAATTTAAATCGGCTGAGGAGACTAAGCTGGTTGATTTTGTTCCTGGCGATTCATCCAGGCAGTTCAGCATCAGCGCTAACCTGGATCCGAAATAGGAAAGCCCGCTCATCGAGTTCATCCGTGAGAACCGGGACATCTTCGCATGGAAACCTTCTGACATGCCAGGTGTACCGAGGGAACTCGCTGAGCACACTCTTAATATAGATCCTAAGTTTGAACTAGTCAGGCAGTTTCTCCGCCGCTTCAATGAAGAAAGGCGCAAGGCTATTGGTGAGGAGGTAGCCTGGCTTTTGGCAGTAGAGTTTATTGTGGAGGTCTTTCACCCTAAGTGGCTAGCTAATCCGGTGCTAGTACATAAGAAAAACGGCACTTGGCGTATGTGTGTGGACTACACAGATTTGAACAAGGCCTGTCCGGCTGATCCCTTTGCTCTCCCTCATATTGATCAAATCATTGATGCTACAGCGGGTTGTGACCGTTTGTGTTTTCTGGACGCTTATTCTGGTTATCATCAGATCAAAATGGCAGTTAAGGACCAGGAGAAGACAACTTTCATAACTCGCTTTGGAGCCTTCTGCTATGTATCAATGCCTTTTGGGCTCAAGAGTGCCCAGGCGACTTATCAGCGTTGTGTACAGAATTTTCTTCACAATCAGATCGGGCGCAATGTTCATGCTTATGTGGATGATATTGTGGTGAAGTCCAGAAAGGAGGAAACATTGATAGACGATTTGAAGGAGACTTTTGATAACCTCCGGGTTTATAAGATAATGCTTAATCCGGCCAAATATGTCTTTGGTGTACCGGTAGGCAAGCTCTTGGGTTTTTTTGTGTCTAACAGGGGCATTGAAGCTAATCCGGAGAAGATCAAAGCTATTATGTCTCTGGCTAAACCGGCGTGTATTAACGATGTTCAGCGTCTGGCGGGCCATATTGCAGCATTGAGCCGGTTTATCAGTCGGTTAGGGGAGAAGGCCATCCCTTTGTATCAGATGCTGAAGAAGACGGACGACTTTGTTTGGAGTGAGGCTGCCAATGAAGCGTTTGAGAGTCTAAAGCGGCAGCTAGCTGAGCCGCGTGTCCTTGCTGCTCCTATTGATAAAGAGCCTTTGTTGTTATATGTGGCTGCTAATGCCCGGGCTGTTAGTGTGGCTATTGTTGTGGAGCGCAAGGAGGCCGGAAAAGAGTATCCGTTTCAACGATCGGTTTATTATATTAGTGAGGTGCTTATTGAATCCAAGCAGAGGCACCCACATTGGCAGAAGCTGGTGTATGGAGTTTTCATGGCAAGCCGGAAGCTGAAGCACTATTTTCAGGGTTATCCTATCACTATGGTCAGTTCTTCTCCCTTGGGGATATAATCCAAAACAGAGAAGAAACTGGCCAGATTGCCAAATGGGCTATTGAACTTGGACCTCATGGGTTAAAATATACGCCTCGCACAACAATCAAATCCCAAGCACTTGTGGACTTCATCATCAATGATTGGACAGAATTGCAGGCACGTGAGGAAAAGCCAGATAACACTCATTGAACTATTCATTTTGATGGGTCCAGACAATTGGAGGGCTCGGGGGCTGGAGTCATATTAACTTCCCCACGAGGTGATAAGTTTTGTTATGTTCTCCGTTTAATGTTCCCTTGCACTAAAAATGCAGCTGAATATGAGGCTTTGCTCCATTGTCTTCGGATGGCTAAGGAGATGAATTTAAGTCGGGTTAAGTGCTTTGGTGACTCGGACCTGGTGGCTCAACAGGTGTCTGGTACATGGGATTCCATGGATCCACTCATGGCGGCGTATCGACAAGAGGTGGACATAGTGGCTAGTCATTTCAAGGGTTATCAGGTTGACCATGTAGACCGACGCAAGAATGAAGCGGCAGACGCTTTAAGTCACTTAGGCTCTCAATGTAAACCGGTGCCGCCCAATGTCTTCCTGGATATGCTACATAATCCGTCAGTCAAGATACCTACAGAGGAGGATTTGGCTGTTCCTGACTCAGAGGCTCAATTGGTGGCGGCTCTCCATGTTATCCCGAATTGGACAGTCCCATACTTGGCGTACATGAACCAGGGCGAGTTACCGGATAATGAAACTTTGGCCCGGCAGATAATCTGACGATCCAAGTCAATGACCATTATCAATGGGGAGTTGCATCATTGTAGTGTAACATGGGTGTTTCAGCGTTGTGTGTCTCCTCAAGAAGGCTGTGAGATTTTGCGTCAGATCCACGAAGGAGATTGGGTCACCACTCCGGTTCAAAATCCTTGGTAGCTAAGGCCTTTCGCCACGGTTTCTATTGGTTGACGGCTCATGCTGATGCTGAGGATTTGGTAAAGAGGTGTGATAGTTGTCAGAAGTTTGCACGTCGCGCTCATGTTCCGGCTCAAGAATTAAGGATGATTCCAATAACTTGGCCGTTCACAACTTGGGGGCTGGATATGGTTGGGCCCTTTAAGAGGTCCAAAGACAAGAAGACCCACCTACTGGTGGCGGTTGATAAGTTCACTATGTGGGTAGAGGCAGAGCTAGTCAGTAAGTGTGATGCAGCCACGGCGGTTCAATTCATCAAATAGGTGATCTTCTATTTTGGTTTTCCACATAGCATCATAACTGATAATGGTACTAATCTGTCCAAGGGTGCTATGGAAGAATTTTGTCAACGTGAGCACATCCGGCTTGACGTGTCATCAGTGGCTCACCCCCAATCTAATGGTCAAGCAGAGAGAGCCAATCAAGAGATTTTGAGAGGCATCAAGCCCCGACTTATGGTTCCTTTAAAGCGGACGCCGGGTTGTTGGGTGGAGGAGTTACCTTCTATGCTATGGAGTATCAATACCACACTGAACAGATCTACGGGTTACACGCCCTTCTTCATGGTTTATGGAGCAGAGGCGGTTCTCCCTAGTGACATCCGTCATGACTCGCCCTGTGTGGCGGCTTATGTTGAAGCTGATAATGAGAAAGCACGTCAGGACTCACTAGACCTGTTAGATGAGGAGCGTGATCTCGTAGCGGCACGTTTGGCGATTTATCAACAAGATCCGCCACGTTATCACAGCCGTCGGGTTAAAACCAGAACTTTTCAAGAAGGCGATCTAGTGCTCTAGCTCATCCAGGATCAGACTGATATGTACAAGTTGTCCACACCTTGGGAAGGACCTTTTCTGGTCAGCAAAACTCTTCACAACGGATCATACTACCTTTATCGATGTTCGAGAGCACAAAGACTCACGTAAATCGGAGGAGGAGACCCAACGACCGTGGAATATAGCTAATCTTTGGCCTTACTATACTTGAGCCACATGCTCTTCTTATGTACATAATTATAACAATGTATATATTATGATCAATATAATAAACCGGAGCCTCAGCTAAAGCGGGGTCTCTATTGTTTTTATTACATCATGTGTGCTTACATGGGGGCTTCTGTTTATAAAGTGGAGTTCTATTGATCCGGCTTATAAAGCCACAGATATCAAAGGAAATCACTAGGGGGATTGGTCGTATTCGAACCATAGCTATGCCTCTTGATCGGCTTAAGGCCAAAAGGAAATCACTAGGGGGCTTGGTCGTATTCGAACCATAGCTACACCTCTTGATCGGCTCAAGGCCAAAAGGAAATCATGTGGGGCCCAAGAGAGTGTTGCAACAACACAACTCAAACATAGGCACCCACCGTGCACAACTCAAATGTTGCTTGGGGGCTCTTTGCTTCTCAAAGAACAAAGAACTTGCACCCTTGCAATAGGCTATCAAGCCAGGCTTGGAAGCCAGGTGTATTCATCTAAAACCCCGGGTTATCCTGCCTTTTTAAGTAAGCCACTCCATCCAGGTAAACCTGGTATGACCCGCCGAACGTTTGACAAGTCAATCTCATAGACCCTGAACTTGTCAAAGTTAAAACGATGATTGGTTAATGATTGAGGTCCATCTTAAAAGGCTTCGAAAAATGGTTTAACTCAGTGGCCTGGCAGCCCATGAAAAGCCTCAATTTAGGGCCTGGCAGCCCATGAAAAGCCTTCCATATTCTTTTCATGTTTTTGCCAAGTGTTTCTCCTTTGGTGAGATTTTTAATATCTTATGATAAAACGGCGTTTATTGACCCGGGTTGACTTTCAACGATAAGTTGTAAGTACATGATCAGTTATAATCCGGTGTTTATTGACCCGGTCTGGTTTCGACTACAAGTCGCCAGCATTCTATATGGAAACACCGGCGTTTATTATAACCCGGTACGGTTTTATCATAAACCGGCAAAACATGGAAGGAGTTATCAATACTCAAGATTGGGGTTATAGCCCTAAATGTACAAAAGTTGGTCAACCAACAGAGTGATTCAGTATCACAGGTATCATCTCTTTCATCTTTGATTATTTTCAAAGTACAGCCTTGGTTATAAAACCGGCTATATATTTGGGCATCATGACCTGTCCTGCAGTAAACCGCTAGGATACTTTCAAATTTCTTGTATGTAGGAACAATTTGAATAAAACTGCTAGGGATTATGAACATAATCTTTACCTAATAATAAAGAAAATTGGATTTCTTTTGTCTGTCATGGCATTTTTAAGAAAAGTCCCTCTATTTCAGAGAATTCAACCCGCAGTCCTGTTTTTAAGTGAAAACGAATCGTTATTTTCATATTTTACACAAAAGTCCCTGTCTTTTCTTGAAATCAACCCGCCATCCGGTTAAAGCAAAACCGAACCGTTATTTTACATTTTTCAAAACCCCCCTGATCTTTTAGGTAATTCATCCGCGGATCATATTTAAGTCAAACAAATGCTTTTTAAAATCATCCATATCTTTTAAACCGTAACTCCGATTTGAACATGTTATATATGAAATTTGATTAGAAAAATATATAGAATATGAATATGAGATTATTTTTACCTATTAAGTATTTTTAAATATTATTTTGGAATATATTTGACTCAGACAAAATGATTTTCTAAATTATTTGTATCTTTTAAACTGTAACTTCGATTTTAACATATTTGTGAAATTTTATTAGAAAAATGTGTGGAATCTAAATATGATGTTAATTTTACCTGTTAAATATTTTTAAAATATTGTTATGGAAGCAAAATTATAATTTATAGCGCAAGATCCATTTTTTTCATACCGGCGTCGATCCAGATTGCAAATAAACACCCCACCATAACCATATAGGGAAAAGAAAACACCGATAACTACACATGCATACCTCTGAAAAATGTCACAGGGGAAAACAACAGATTTATCATCACAGGAGTGAGAGAAAGCGAGAGTGAGAGAAAGCGAGAGAGAGAGAGAGAGAGAGGGGGAGGAGAGAGGGAGAAAGAGACATCTTAGGATTAACCATATTCAACACATGGTTTTTGTTGTTTTGTGTGAACACCGAGGCCATCACCGGTGAGGGTGAGAAGGAGGATAAGCGGCAACACAAATATGATGCCTGGACCTATTGTGGTCTTGAGTGATGGTTGTTGAGTTAAGAGTGTGTGTTATGTTTTCTCTCTCGTTGCAATGCACAGGCTCTTTTGCTAGTATATCCTCGAGCATGGTGGATTCACAATATTAGGCAAAATAAGTATGCACGATGGCATAGCAGACCGAGTGTTTGAACTAGCCTATTACAAGGCGCTTTAATGCCCAAAAGAATAATTTTTTCAGCAAGTGTGGCAGTACGTAGAAGGCTAAACCGGCCTACGGATCATGACTCGTCACAAGGCTGAGTTGAAGGTTGTGGATCGTCCCGCGCTGGTGCATCTTCCTCCTCTTTACCCAGTGGCTGGAAGTCAATGGTTTCCCAATCGATTCCAGTTAAGGCTTGGAACACAACTTCATCACTTATAAGGTTTGAGGGGTCAACATCAGGGGCATAAGTATGCTTACGAATTGGTGGAGTAAGGTCTTCTACATCATGTGTTGGTGCAGGATATCTGTTCTGATCAGAATCATAAACCGGCTGATAGTGAGAGAGATCCGTTTCCTCAGCCAATTTGCTCGCTATGGGGCGCATTTCCCTTGTCAACCTTCGAAGATCTTCGTCGTGAAATTCTGAACCATCCTCCTTTACGCCAGGGTAGCCTCTGCCTATATCCGACAGTTCAAGGTCTGGTATCCATGCCTTCGCCCGGATTAGCGCAGTCAGTGCACCGGACCTTGCAGCTGATCTTTTTAGTTCATCCAACCGGGCGGGCAGCATTGACAGATTCTCAATGGTTTCTTTATCAAGGTTGAAGGCGGTTTGTTATGCGCAGTGGTGCAAATGGCCCGTTGGGCTCTGGAATATAACTGCTCTATCAACGTATAGGCAGTCTTCAGCTTCATACGCATGTGAGAGCCCAGATGGGTAATGTGAGTTCCTGTGTCATTGCAAGTATCAGTAAACTGGCAACTAATGAGATAATGTATATTGAAAAGCTTCCGATGAGGATACTTACCAAACACAGCAGAGGTAATGGCATTTATTTGCCACTTTAAGTCGGCCAGTTCTTCGACCACCGATTTAAGGGCTGCTTCTGTGTCTTCAGATCTCTTTTGTAATCCGGTTTCTCTATGCCCCAATCTTCCCATTCCTTATTAAAAGCTTCTTTTAGCTTCTCCATGGCTGCTAAGGCACTGGTCAATTCCTCTTTGGCTTTGGAAGTTTCCGCTTGCTGAGATTTGATGTTCTCTTGAAGATCAGCGGTTTGGGCTTCCTTTTTGCTTAGCCCAGCCTGTAAGAGAAGGACATATTATGAGGTGGTAGTGAATATTTGAAGTACCAAGCACATAACAAGTTATACACTTGGTACTTGGGGGCTAATGCCTATTTGCTTGATTATTAGAATTTTTTTACAAGTCCCAAACACAATACAAGTATTATTCTTGACACTTGGGGGCTAATGTATGTTTGCTCAAAGTAACATTGGTTAAAGTCCTGGTTTAGCTTGGAAAAGATAAACCGGCCCTTAGGGTCTACACAAGCGAAAGTTACAGGATTACAATGTGAAAGCACCGGTTCATCTTTAAAGAATCAACCGACCCGTGGAGGATAAGCGTGCAAAGTTGAGATATTGCAAAGTCCCGGTTTAGATTGGTATCATAAATCGTCCCTTGGGGGCTACTGGAGCTGGTACTTGAACTTAGACATAAGAGAGAAACAGTTATGAAGTTACCTCATATCGCTCCTTCATCAGATTCACTAAACCGGCTTCGTAGTTGCGGTTTGTGTACAATCGGTTTAAGAAACGAGAATGAAGTTCTTGGGCGTTGAGGTGGGCGTAGCTTGACAAGTCTGTGCTCCACTTGCCTTTGCTCATAGCAGAGAGTTCCTCCTTGGCACTATGCTTTGATAACACAACAGGATTGCCAGGGGTGGTGTGGCTAACGCCAGTAATTATAACATCATCTTCCTTGTCACCAGCAGCCTTTACTAGAGTTGACGGTTTATCAGCAGCCTTAGCTGGACTAGATGGTTTATCATCAGTTGGGACCAAGCTTGCCGGTTTATCAGCATGGCCTGTTGCATCAACTTCTAGTTGTTCAACAACATAGTCATGATCTTGAGGCGACAGATCATCAAACATGACATCAACATTTGTTCCTGCTGGTTCTGGAGTTCTCTCTGGTTCAATAACCACATTGTCATCAGATAGTTTATCTACCCGAGCTTTCTTGCTGGGTCTGGCCTTGGCTCTGACAGAAAAAGATATAAAGGTCAGTATAACACGCAAATATAAAGCATCAAAAGGAGTAAGTTTAAAGTGTTTACCCAGGAACAGTCTTAAGAGGAGGGAGCTGTGTGGCCGTTGACTCACCAGATGATGAAAGAGGCATTCCCTGATAATTTGAATCTGATGGATTAAGAGGTTGTTGGAAATAACCCGCCTTGGGATAAGAAGTATCAGAAGTGTTTGAGACCTCAGATCGACCTTTCCGAACCGGAGTGTTCGGTAAACCGACTGAAGTGATTACTTGGCCACTGTGCCGGGTCGTGCGGCGAGTTTCGTGTTGCTGTTTCTTCAAAAGAAAGTGTGGTTCCAAGTGATCTAGTGGGTGAGAAAATCTTACTTTCCGGACTGCTTGACGAATTTTTTGTGTTGACAGAGGGTCTGAACCGGAGGAAAGGATAATTACCTCTGCGTCGTCAACTTGGCTGCCTTCGGGGTCATCCTGATAATAATCATTGTCAATGAGGTGTATGAAAAATGAACCAAGAGAGTCAAGTTCTACCTCTACATCCGGATCATCAAGGTCGTCATCAAGGTTTGAACCGTTGGGTTCAGCTCTCTTTTTCTTGGCAGGTCTTTTGACAACCTTCGTCTTTGGTCGAGGGGTCTTGGCCGGTTTATCCTGCGGCTTCTTCTTCCAGAATGGGTCGTCACTCTGTTAAAAGATGGACAGAGGATATAAAAGACTACACAGTTAAGAATATCAAGTACAAACAGGAGTGAGGCAAGTCTTACAGCTGGCGGTTTATTGGAAACGAAGAAGGGACTAAGCCTTGTTTTACTGCAGACAGCCACCGATTCGTCCAATATTTTCTTAACAGACTTGGTGACTTCATCCTCTGTTAGATGAATATCAATATGTCATTGAGGATCTTTTAAGTCCCCTGTGTACTTACACATTAAACCGGGGCGACGGCTTAACAGTAAAATGCTCCAAGATATCCAGCAACAAGCGAAGTCAACTCCTATCAAACTGTTAGCCATGAAAGCTCTGAGCTTGGCGAGTTGTGGTGCGTATGTGGACCGTTCCTTGGGAGTCAGTCGTTGCGGAAATGGGTGTGTGTTGGTAAGCCGGTGAGCATGATAACCCGACAGAGGGTTCTCATCTTCAGGGGAAGTATCCTTACAGTAGAACCAAGTCTGGTTCCAATCTTTGGGATGACTTTGAAGTTTGGCATGGGGAAAGCTGATGTCCTTCCTTTTTTGAATGGATACGCCGCCAAGTTCAGTGTTGGGCCCGTCTACAAATTCAGTATGATGGTTCAAGTAGAAAAAATCCCTGAACAATTCCACGGTTGCCTCTTCTTGCAGATAGGCCTCACAAAACACTTGAAAGTGGCAAATATTGGACACAGAGTTGGGTCCAATATCTTGAGGGTGGATCTGGAAGCTGGCAAGCACATCACGAAAGAACTTGGATCCGGGCAGTTTAAAACCATGGCTCATATGATCAACAAATACTACCACCTCTCCATCCTTGGGGGTAGGAGGATTCTCTGGACTGGGAACTCGCCAGTGGATTTCGCTTTGTTTTGGTAAAGCACCAGTTCTGACGCATCCTTCTAGTTGCTCTTCAGTAACCTGGGAAGGGACCCAGTTACAGGCATAAAATTGTTTGGCCATTTCAAATGAAAAGCTGGAAAAAGATCAAATGCCGGTTTAAGGTTCATGACAGACAAGTGTAAAGCATAGCAGATTAAGGGAAAGGTATTCAAGCATGCAAGATTGTTAAACTGGAGGTTGATGTTATTATAAATGGTAAAGCAATTGGCGGTTTACAAGGGGACTAATGGCATATGGTAGATTAATTTCTAAAGGATAAACCGCCCACGCAGACACTAAAAGTACGGGTCTGAACCAAAAATGACTAAGTGAGGAAAAACAAGTTTCACAGTTTTACATTGGAATTTTGGATCTACCACATGTCAGGAAAAGGAAAATAAGTTTAGACCTAAAAACCAGTACAGAGGAGTTCATCAAGGAGGCCTTTGTACAAGAAAAGGGGATCTACTAGCATCTGAAATGGATACGAAACAGCTACCGCGTGAGTTTCATACTTCTTTTAGATCAAAAGTGGACACAGTGGAGAAACTACGAAGAATCCGTAAGGAACATCGAAGAACATAGAAGAACTTGCAAACCCTAGTGGATCTATAGAGGAAGGGAAGAACAACTTACTGAAGTTGTGAAACAGCAGAGAGGCTCCGCGGGTTTCTGGTACGGTCAGGGTGATGCAGCGGCCGGAGTTGAGGCAGAAGCAAAGGTCGACGACGGCGGTGGCGCTCAAGTGCTGAGGTGACACGAGATAGAAGAGAGACGAAGAGGAAATGGGAGGAAAGAAAAGGAACCCTCGGCCCTATTTATAAGACAAAGAGATAAGCGACAGGCGCAGAAATCGAGGAGCCCAAAAAATGGATATGCAGCAAAGTTGTTGCCTCGATTGTTGGAGGATCATTAATGAAGGGTATCTTTGAGTTTTAATGAACAGGTGACGTCATGGCAGTTTATTACGAACCTAGAAGATGATGTCATGGCGGTTTACAAGATCTATGCGAAGGTGCAGAAGGAGGAATTTTTTCTAAGAGTAGAAGATTGACATGAACGAGTTCAAATCAATCTGGGGCCTAATGTTGGGGATATTACTATTAAGTATAAACCGACCATGAGGGGTTGGGTTATTCCCACAGGGAGTTAGTCATGTTTGAAGCCCATGAAGACAAGAGATATGGCGCTTTACAGAGGAGATCTACATTAAGGCCCAAGGCCCAAAGGCGGATTAGGGCCCGTAGATATAAACCGCCATATGATATGTACTTATGTTGTAAGGCAAGGAAAGGTAGAAACCGAGCCGGGCACGTGTATGAGCCCGCCTCGGGATTCTGTAAACCACCGGGTGTTAACCTGTGTATATAAAGGGACGACCCGACGGCGGTTTAGGGACAAGAAACAATAACTAGAGAGCCAAGCAAAGTGGATTCCCTCCCTGGTCATCGAAACCCTAGCAATTCCATCACGATTGGATGTATGCTTTTACCTTCATTGTAAGGGGCCGAACCAGTATAATTCCTCGTGGCCCTTGTCCACTTTAACCCCTTCAAGCTAACCCATCGTGATGGCTCCACGACTAAGTCCTTTCACGAGGACATCTGCCGTGACAAAACCACGATAGTTAGTGAGATATAAAATGCATGAACTATGAGGGTTTTTCTGCAATACAGCCGTTTCTGGGATAATAGCTAAATCGTAGATCTGAAAAAAACCCTGCACGGGCCAAATCTGAACCACACGGGCAGGCGCAGGAAACAATAGTGCGTAGGGGGCATAGGATTGCATGCGGGTTGTGACACACCAAAATTTTCTTTTGGTCTTTAGGAAAAACCTTGTTGGTTTTTGAAGAGAGGCCATTTAAATATTTTTTTTTCAGAAAACCTCTCTCTTAAAAACTTTCACCTTTGGCAAGGATTTTCATTTACATCCTTTTCAAATTGGGTGTTTGAATTATGGAAACTTTTCTTCTGAATTCTTCTCCACTCAAATGTATTTTTTTGAATTTGATTATTTTCATTTAAAAGGAAAACCCTAGGAGTTTTTGGGGCTTCTCTCATTTTGGAACCACCCATGATTTTATTTTGCCTCATGTGGAGAGACCTCCCAAAACCCCTCCCTCCACTTTGGAACAATCTAAATTCTCTGTCCCATCAAGTCCAAACCATTTTTGAATTTTATTTCATTTATTTTATCTCCCAAAACAATTATGTCTTTCATTATGAGCCTAAGTAATTTTCAAAGCAAGTACCTCATTGCCTTTGAGTTTTTATCTCAAACCAACTCCTCTGGATTGTCCTTAGCATCCACAACCCAGAACCATCTTGATCCACTCTCCCTCTTTTCAAATTTTTCAAATTTCAGTCTCTGCAAGTTTGGACCAGATTTGCCAAATTTGGTGAAATTCATATCTCCTCTTCTCCAAAAATTCTACCAAAATTCAGGCAGCCTCCTGGTGCAATGAGAGGCCACCCCACCAAGTTTCAGCTCAAGGAGAAACCCCTATATACCAAAATCATTCTGTAGAACACCTGGCCGGCATTGTTTCCCTGCATTTTTAGAAAAGTTCAGAGTTTCAGAGTTCAGTGTCGTTTTTCCTTCGTCAGAGTTCAGTCACGCGTCGACAGTGCGCCTGGCGCGTTGCGCACAGCCCCTCCTCCCTGTCCGGAGCACCGCACGCACGCTTGGCCGGTTCTTGGCGTCGGTGGCACGCTGGCCCGCCCTCGCCGGCGTCTTCTGCGGCGTCGGGACCTCCCGTGGCGGCCGACAGAAGGCACCCTACGGCACAATGTCGTTCTGCATCGCCCAAGCCACCTGGGAGCTCCGCGTGGCTGTCTCCCTTGCCAGCGCACGCATGCAGCACCGTCGCCGTGGCCTGGCACGCGCAGGGCGTGCTCCCTGCCGCCGACATGCCGCACGGCCGTTCTGTTGGGACAGGCCGTAACCTCCTCCCCCCTTGCTGAGTTACGCACCGGGATGGGCTCGTTACTTCATCTAGTCGATGCACAAGCCCCTAATCCAACTGCCCAACCACAGCGCCGCCGTAATCACTCGCCGGACTTATCCCGTTCACGGCAACCGCCTCGGGCCGGCTATATATAGCGCCCCCAAGCTCACTCTCGCCCCCGCACACCTCCACCACCACACTAGACCCCGCCCAGGAACTGGAAGAGCCTCGAGGGGCCCTTCTTCCACGACTCCGGCCGCCTCGTTCCGCCTCGGCCTCCGTCTTGATTCACTCCGGTGAGACCATCCCCGGCGCCCAAACTTCGTTCGTAACCTCCTCGAGCAACCAGAGAGCTAACCCCCACTTTGATTCGATCCTTGCAGCCCTCCTCGGCGAGCTCCATCAACGACCGAACCACCGTCCGCCGGAGCAAGGGCCGCCGTCGACGTGGTGCTCGCCGGCGACCACCACCACCCACCGACGCGGAAGGACACGGTGAACACGTTGGTAACCTCCGATCCCCCTGCCTCGCCGTGGATCGCCGCCGGCGACCACTGCGGCTCTCGGGCACCGTCGAGCTCTGCCGCCTCTTTTGCAATTTCAAACCTGACGGGCCGGACCCGCCTGTCAGCCTCTCTGATCTTTTAAACGAACCGTTTTCTGAAAACGTCTTCTGCCAAAATGCGTCTCCCCTCTGGGCCGGCGTATTCTCAATCGAAGTGTTTTCTGTTTTTATAATTTAGCCCCTGGGAACTTTCTGTTTCATTACAGATGAGTCCCTGGACTAAAACCCTTATAACTTTGAAACAAAAAAGTATTTTTGATTGATTCTTTTTATGTCCTCCTTAGAATTTTGTCTAGTTTTTTATCAGATTTATTTGAAAAATAGTTGGAATAATTTTGTGCACCTCACGGTATTTACGTTAGCGCGTATGTTTCTTTATACCGTAGATACCGAAGGAGGTGACGGGACCGCGAACTTCACCGAGCTAGGCTCCGACTACTCTGAACCAGGCAGGCATGTTTGAACTTTTGATATGATGATTGTTTTGACATGTTTCCATTAAGTAGTTTCATGGCATGTTGATGAGCATACCGACGAATGTCATGTTACATGCAACGTTGAGGCAAGTGAGTTTCAAAAATCCATAAGTGGATGGATGTGAGTATGCATGGCCATGTGTTGGCATGAGGATGGGTAAGATGGGAGTGTTATAGCATGCCAGTCTTATGCCAGACTATATGACTTCAGTGTCAACCCGTATCGGTCCAGTTCCTTCCATTTTTCCTTCCCTGTACTACCACATGTTTTCCGCAAGGAATATGGCTTAGTAAGTTGCAAACCGCTTTCTTGGTACACACCAAAAGGAGAGGCCATGATGATGGTTCCATGGCCCTGGATTAAAGCCAGTCATCCGGTCAGGGGGCATGGGTGTTTCCGGTTGGGACCGAGAGGGGGCACCCCTTAGAGCGCGCTTATATAAATCTGATCCCATGCTATTCGAGATTGTGATCTCCCCGTCTCAAAAGTTTTTCTTGTACGATGTCTAGGGTGATTCCTGGAATCGAGAGGTAGGATGGGTGTGTACTGGCTAGCTGTGTTTTCTTCCGAAAGACCGTAAACGGAACTAGTCCTTCGTGACTACGGAAATCCGTTGGCTGTGGGAAAAAATTTCGTACAAACTCTGCAGAGTCGTATATTCCTTTGAATCATCTATTCCATGTCAAAGTTCGGTATTATCTTATCCTGACAAATGTCAGTTTTGATGACAGAGACTCCGGTGAATCACATGAGTGCTAAGTCCGGTTAAATGTTTATTCCTGTGGATGGACTAACCCGTTTATTATCATGAATTGAATATTTATTATGAGTATTATTTACTTGTGAAAAAAAGCCCTTTCTGCGATGTCGCTCAGACGTCCGACTGTGGCATTGTTATTATTTACTTTCAATAAAAGCCCTTTCTGCGATGTCGCTCAGACGTCCGACTGTGGCATTGTTATTATTTACTTTCAATAAAAGCCCTTTCTGCAATGTCGCTCAGACGTCCGACTGTGGCATTGTTATTATTACTTTCAATAAAAGCCCTTTCTGCGATGCCGCTCAGACGTCCGACTGCGGCAGTACTGTTATTTACTTTCAATATAAGCCCTTTCTATGATGTCGCCCCGACGTCCGACTGTGGCACGCATGTCTTTTATTTTCAGTTTAAGCCCTTTATGTGGTGTCGCTTAGACACCCGACTGCGGCATGCTCTTTATTTATTTGTTCACCCTTCGAGGCGTCGCTTCAGACACCCGATCGGTTTCCTATTTTTTCATTTTGTTGGCTTTTCAGGCGGACTACCGCCGATTCCCTTTTTACTTACCTTGCTTGCTAAATTTTGAATGTGCATTGGTAAATTAATCATGACGCATCCATGCATGCATTTGCTATATCTTACGTCCGAACTGTCTTGCGAGTACTTTCAAAGTACTCACCTGGCTTGTTGATTTGGCCAGATGCTGACGAAGGCGATCTCATGGATGAAGAATTTGATAGCGAGTCCGACGCCTAGAGGAATCCCAGTCAGTCTCGTACGACCCTGGATTTGGTCACTGTATTATATTCGCTTCCGCTACCAAATAAATTCATCGAGCCTCACCTCGACGCTCGATGAGATGCCAGTTTTAGAGTCATGTATCTCACTCCCCGCTGTGATTTTCCACCACCACCCTATCCTCGAGTCAGTAGTATGCCTCCACACCAGTGTGTCATATCCGCCATTGTGTATAATTATTGGCGTGCTTGTAATAATTTGGTTGAGCAACCGTAGCTCGACCCTGTAATATATTTTATGCTACTGGCTTATTGTATCAAGAATTTGTCTACCAGTAAGGAGGATTTTTCTCATACTGGACTCAAAAGATTGGTTTCTCAATAAACATTTTTATTGGAAAACCGGCCATGACACGGGTGCTCACCAAAGGGGCCTTGGGGAAAATCTGGTGCTGGGCTGGATGGAGGCACTGGATGCGGTTAACGGGTGCTGCTGGAGCTGGGCTCCGCGCGACGCAGAGGAGGGGTCATCGCGCGGCAGCACGTTTTCCTTGTTTGATGCAGGGGAAGCAGGGCGATGCGTGGGGCTCCGGCAAGAGGGACTTGAGGCGCAGGGGCAGCGACATGGGCACGGGAAGGCGGACTTGGGCGGCCATACATGGCGGTCTACTGCCCAAGGTAGAGAGAGCACTGAGAGAGAGAGAGAGAGCAAAAAGCAAAAAGTAGAGGAAGGAGGGCGGCCGCGGGATCTGCTGGTCGGGTGAGGCGGCACAGACTTCGAGAGGAGCACGGGCGCGTGAGGAGGCACTGCCTCGCGGCTGCGGACATGAACGAGCGAGAGGCTCATAGGGAACTCCGGCGAGTCGAGCTGCAGAAGGCCGGACATAGCTGCAGGGTGAGAGAGAACAAAGGGAAAATGAGAATAATAGGAAGGAGGGGAGCGGGTCACCAGTAGTGCTGCTGCTCCGGTGTCTCACCGACTGGCCAGATGCAAAGAGGTGGTCCAAGGTGGAGGCGTAAGGGAGGAGGCTCAAAGTGCGCTGGTACAATTATTGCTGCCGGTGGAGGCAAGATCCATGACATCGGATAGCCGGCAACGGGTGGCGCAGGGCGAAGCTCCGGCGCGGGTTGAGGACGAGGTGGAGGCGGTGCGGTCGCCGGCAGCTGCTGCTACTTCGGGGAGGGGGCACGTGGTGGGAGGAGGCACGCGGTGAGGTGGAGTTGGATCGAGAGGAGTTGCGAGATGGGGTTGGACTGGGGTGCAAACCAAGGAGTAGAGAAGTGGCAGCTGCGGGTTGGGGATGGAATGGTGGATGGGACAGGGGAGATCCCGAGGAGGGGAGGCAGGTGGGTGTGTGGCGGCGGCTAGGGTAGGATCCCTAGAAAATAGGGTTTGGTCCGCTATTTATTAAGCATGTGGATTAGGTTAGGGGTAAGATATGGCCCTCCGATCAAAATTGGACGGTCAAGAAAATAGGTTAGGAAGACCAAAAGAGAAACCGAAGATGTTTTAGAGTTGTTTGGGGATGATCCGAATCCAACGGTGATGACTGAGCGGGTCAGGTTCGGGAGAGGTTTCGGAAGCGCGCGAGGGATTGATGCACTATGCAAAGAGGGGTTAGGTGGTTTGACAAGAGGGAATCAAAAACCCGATTGGTCTCATAAAGGCAAACTAAGACAAAGGAGAAGTGGCCACTATGAACGGATGCAAGCTTTTTATGAAAACATGTGGATGCAATGCTCATGATGACATGATGAAATGCAACAAACAAATAAATAACAGAGCTGACATGCAAAACAAGGAAGGCATTTGGAGCGTCGGTCTCAGGGTCATTACATTATGTTACTTGACCATGACGAACCTATGAACTATGAGGAAGCGACGATGAGCCCAAATTCCACGAAATGGCTTGAGGCCATGAAATCTGAGATGGGATCCATGTATGAGAACAAAGTGTGGACTTTGGTTGACTTGCCCGTTGATCGGCAAGCAATAGAGAAAATATGGATCTTCAAGAAGAAGACTGACGCTGACGGTAATGTTAATGTCTACAAAGCTTGACTTGTTGCGAAAGGTTTTCGACAAGTTCAAGGAGTTGACTACGATGAGACCTTCTCACCCGTAGTGATGCTTAAGTCTGTCCGAATCATGTTAGCAATTGCCGCATTTTATGATTATGAAATTTGGCAAATGGATGTCAAAACTGCATTCCTTAATGAATATCTTAAAGAAGAGTTGTATATGATGCAACCAGAAGGTTTTGTCGATCCAAAAGGTGCTAACAAAGTGTGCAAGCTTCAGCGATCCATTTATGGAGTGGTGCAAGCCTCTCGGAGTTGGAATATACGCTTTGATAGTATGATCAAAGCATATGGTTTTATACAGACTTTTGGAGAAGCCTGTATTTACAAGAAAGTGAGTGGGAGCTCTGTAGCATTTCTAATATTATATGTGGATGACATATATATTGTTGATTGGAAATAATACAAAATTTCTGGATAGCATAAAAGGATACTTGAATAAGAATTTTTCAATGAAAGACCTCTGTGAAGCTGCATATATATTGGGCATCAAGATCTATAGAGATAGATCAAGATGCTTAATTGGACTTTCACAAAGTACATACCTTGATAAAGTTTTGAAAAAGTTCAAAATGGATCAGTCAAATAAAAAGTTCTTTCCTGTGTTACAAGGTGTGAAGTTGAGTCAGACTCAATGCCCGACCACTGCAGAAGATAGAGAGAAAATGAAAGTCATTCCCTATGCCTCAGCCATTGGTTCTAACATGTATGCAATGTTGTGTACCAGACCTGATGTGTGCCTTGCTATAAAGTTCAGCAGGGAGGTACCAAAGTAATCTAGGAGTGGATCACTGGATAGGAGTTAAGAACATCCTGAAATACCTGAAAAGGACTAAGGATATGTTTCTCGTTTATGAAGGAGACAAAGAGCTCGTCGTAAATGGTTACGTCGATGCAAGCTTTGCCACCGATCCGGATGACTCTAAGTCACAAAACGGATACATATTTATATTGAATGGTGGAGCTATCAGTAGGTGTAGTTCCAAGCAAAGCGTCGTGGAAGGATCTACGTGTGAAGCGGAGTAAATAGCTGCTTCGGAAGCAGCAAATGAAGGAGTCTGGACGAAGGAATTCATATCCGATCTAGGTGTAATACCTAGTGCATCGGGTAAAATGAAAAATCTTTTGTGACAATATTGGAGCAATTTCCTTGGCGAAGGAATCCATATTTCACAAGAGAACCAAACACATCAAGAGACGCTTCAATTCCATCCGTGATCAAGTAAAGGAGGGAGACATAGAGAATTGCAAGATACATATGTTGTCACTTTCATATACTAGTGGGAATTTTTCATTATATAACTTGGCTTGTATATTCCAATGATGGGCTTCCTCAAATTGCCCTAGGTCTTCGTGAGCAAGCAAGTTGGATGCACACCCACTTAGTTTCTTTTTTTGAGCTTTCGTAAACTTATAGCTCTAGTGCATCCGTTGCATGGCAGTCCCTACTGACTCAGATTGATATCTATTGATGGGCATCTTCCATAGACCGTTGATACACCGATTTGATGTGAGACCATCTCCTTCTTTTTGTCTTCTCCACAACCATCATATTTTATTCCACCTATAGTGCTATATCCATGGCTCACGCTCATGTATTGCGTGAAAATTGAAAAGGTTTGAGAACATCAAAAGTATGAAACAATTGCTTGGCTTGTCATCGGGGTTGTGCATGATTTAAATACTTTGTGTGATGAAGATGGAGCATAGCCAGACTATATGATTTTGTAGGGGTAACTTTATTTGGCCATGTTATTTTGAGAAGACGTGATTGCTTTATTAGTATGCTTGAAGTATTATTGTTTTTATGCCAATATTAAACTTTTGTTTTGAATCTTATGGATCTGAATATTCATGCCACAATAAATAAAATTACATGGATTAATATGTTAGGTAGCATTCCACATCAAAAATTCTGTTTTTATCATTTACCTACTCGAGGGCGAGCAAGAATTAAGCTTGGGGTTGCTTGATACATCTCGAACGTATCTATAATTTTTGATTGTTCCATGATATTATATTATCTGTTTGGGATGTTTCATATGCATTATTATGCTATTTTATATTTTTTGGGACTAACCTATTAACCTAGAGGGTAGTGCCAATTTTGTTTTTTCCTTGTTTGTTAGTTTTGCAGAAAAGGAATATCAAGCAGAGTCCAAACGAGCTAAAAATTTATGGTGATTTTTTACGGACCAGAAGAAGTCCACGGAGCATCGGAGTTGGACCAAAAGCTTCAGGAGGAAGATGCAAGGGTGGAGGGCATGCCCCCCTGTCTTGCCGCTGCCTCGTGGACCCCTGATACGTCTCCAACGTATCTATAATTTTTGATTGTTCCATGCTATTATATTATCTATTTCGGATGTTTTATACGCATTAATATGCTATTATTTTTGGGACTAACTTATTAATCTAGAGCCCGGTGCCAGTTTCTATTTTTCCTTGTTTTTGAGCTTCGTAGGAAAGGAATATCAAACAGAGTCCAAACAGAATAAAACTTTTGCGATAATTTTTCTTGGACCAGAAGACACCAGGGGACTTGGAGTCCAAGTCAGAAGACCCACAAGGCGGCGACAAGGTTGGAGGGCGTGCCCTAGGGGGGCGGCCCTACCTTGTGGGCCCCTCGCTGAATCCCTGACCTAGATCTTCGTCCTATTTATTCACATATATTCCAAAACCCTCGGAAGCATCCACGAAAACACTTTTCCACCGCCGCAACCTTCTGTTCCCGTGAGTTCCCATCTTGGGACTTTTTTGGCATCCTATCGGAGGGGGATTCGATCACAGAGGGCATCTACATCGACCCTATTGCCCTTCTGATGAAGTGTGAGTAGTTTACCACAGACCTACGGGTCCATATCAAGTAGCTAGATGGCTTCTTCTCTCTCTTTGATTCTTAATACCATGTTCTCCTTGATGTTCTTGGAGATCTATCTGATGTAGTTTTCTTTTGCGGTGTGTTTGTCAAGATCCGATGAATTGTGGATTTGTGATCAGCTTATCTATGAATATTATTTGAATCTTCTCTGAATTCTTATATGCATGATTTGATATCTTTGTATTTCTCTTCAAATAGTCAGTTTGGTTTGGCCAACTAGATTGGTTTTTCTTGCAATGGGAGTGACAGAGGCAAAGGTGTCCCATCTTTCGATGAGATGGTGGCTATCATTTGGGAGGAAGTCGACTTTGACGATCCGACTACGAACGTGCCAGGACGTCGCGCCTTAGCAATCGCTAAACTAACAACAAGAGGTTATGGACCACGTCGGAGCACGATCAACCTAACCACCAAGGTATGTTTCCTGCGGGCACATGAAGAACAAGAAAGAAACTAAGATTGCAATTCTGGATATTGCGAATATAAGAGGAAAGCTTTATTGATCAAGGTGGGGTTCTGTGACGCCTTTGTCTGGTCGTTGAACACAAACGAAGTACGCGAAGTTGCAGGTATGGTGAACTTTAATCTAAACAAAACCCAAAGTCTAAACGACGCCCTAAAGGCTGTATATATCGAGGTAGAGGGGAGGATTTCGTGGCCCTTGGAGGAGGGGTCCGAAACCAACCATAACTCTTGTTTCCCCACACATACAGACTCTAAAAACAGCCTATACTCAAGTATTTCGAAATTACATGGGCCTGGCCCAATAATAAGGTGACGCATCACCTATAATTGCCTTTGGACGAAATTTATGAAGTGGCATATTGTATATTTCGTCCAAGGCTTCACTTACTCATTATGGTGGCTTCAAAGTCCTGAAATCATCACTTGTAGCTCCATTCTTGTTCCCCTTACGCATGCCATCATCTCCATGCTTGATCTTGCTCCAATGATCATCCTTCTTGTCCAATCTAGGCCCTTCATTTGTAAGAAAGACAAATGTATCCAATTTAGGCATCATCATATTCTCACAAACATTAGAATCATTACCAAGAAATGAAAGTACCTGGTAATTTAATTGGCGTGCGCGAGCTCTAGTAATTGGTCCTATATATGTATCAGTAGGGGCTTTGGGTGTAACTTTGTTAGTGATGTCCTCATCATCCGCCCCCTTCTTGAATTGAAGTCGTTCTCGACGTAAGCTCATCTTCCTCACCCAAGTAAGGCTTCAAATCTGCAATGTTAAAAGTGGGACTAACGCCAAAATCTACAGGCAACTCAAGTTTATATGCATTATCATTTATTTTTTCTAACACCTTAAAAGGACCATCAGCACGTGGCATTATCTTTGACTTGCGCAAATTAGGAAACCTATCCTTACGCAAATGTAACCAAACAAGTTCTCCAGGTGCAAAGACAACACGTTTTCTACCCTTATCTCCAACAAGTTTATATTTAGCATTCATGCGCTCAATATTTTCCTTAGTTAATGATAACCCACAAGTATAGGGGATCAATTGTATCCTCTTTCAATAAGTAAGAGTCTCGTACCCAACGAGGAGCTAAAGGTAGAACAAATATTCCCTCAAGTTCTATCGACCACCGATACAACTCTACGCATGCTTAACATTTGCTTTACCTAGAACAAGTATGAAACTAGAAGTACTTTGTAGGTGTAACGGGATAGGTTTGCAAGAATATAAAGAGCACATAAATAAAAACTAGGGGCTGTTTTAGGCAAAGAAGCAATAAAGTTAGTATAGCGAGTGTGTAAAAGTGGTGGTATGAGTTGCGAAATTGTCCCTAAGCAATTGACTACTTTACTAGACTGATAGCAAGTTTTATGTGGGAGAGGCCACTACTAGCATGTCATCCCTGACTTGAAATTCTATGCACTTATGATTGGAACTATTAGCAAGCATCCGCAACTACTAACGTTCATGAAGGTAAAACCCAACCATAGCATTAAGATATATTGGCCCCCTTCAATCCCGTATGCATCAATTTCTATGCTACGTTGAAGCTTCTGTCACTCTTGCCCTCCAATACATAGTCCTATCAACATACAACTAACCCTATGGTGTGATCCACGCGCGCGCTCATATGATGGGCACCAAAGTACAACAACATAACCACAAGCAAATTAAACCAATCATAGCAATTCACCAATTACCGTTAGGACAGCGAAAATCTACTCAGACATCATAGGATGGCAACACATCACTGGATAATAATATGAAGCATAAAGCACCATGTTCAAGTAGAGGGTACAACAGGTTACGGGAGAGTGGACCGCTGTAGATAGATGGGGGAAGGTGATGAAGATGTTGGTGAAGATGACGGAGGTGTTGGTGTAGATCGTCGTCACACGATGATGGCCCCGGCGGCGTTCCGGCTCCACCGAGAGAGAGGGGGAGAGGCCCCCTTTCTTCTTCTCCTCCTCCTTCTTCTTCTTCTTCTTCTTCTTCTTATTCTTCCTTTACCTTCTCCCTAGATGGAAGAAGGGTTTACCTTCTGGTCCATGACCTCCATGGTGGCGAAGGGGCGAGAGCCCCTCCGAAATTCGATCTGTCTCTCTGTCTCTCTCGGTTTCCGCGTTTTAGATTCTGGCCTTTCACCGTTTCTTATATTCCCGGAGATCTGTAACTCCTATTGGGCTGAAATTTTAACATGATTTTTATCCGGATATTGGCTTTCTTGTGGTGAAAGAAGGGTACCAACCACCTTACGGGGTGGCCACGAGGGTCCAGGGAGCGCCTGACCCCCTAGGGCGCGCCCCCTGCCTCGTGCCCCCTCGGGCATCGTCTCGCGTTGATTATTCTTCCCAAAAATCACATATATTCCAAAAAAAATTCTCCGTCAGTTTTTATCCTGTTTGGGCTCCGTTTGATATGGATTTTCTGCGAAACAAAAAACATGCAACAAGTAGGAACTGGCACTGGGCAATGGATCACTATGTTAGTCCCAAAAAATAGTGTAAAAAGTTGCCAAAAGTATATGAAAGTTGTATAATATTGGCATGGAACAATCAAAAATTATAGATACGACGGAGACGTATCAGCATCCCCAAGCTTAATTCCTGCTCGTCCTCGAGTAGGTAAATGATAAAAAAATAATTTTTGATGTGGAATGCTACCTAGCATAATCTTGATCATGTAATCTAATCATGGCATGAATATTAAGACAAGAGTGATTCAAAGCAATAGTCTATCATTTGACATTAAGACAATAATACTTCAAGCATACTAATAAAGCAATCATGTCTTTTCAAAATAACGTGGCCAAAGAAAGTTATCCCTACAAAATCATATGGTCTGGCTATGCTCCATCTTCACCACACAAAGCATTCAAATCATGCACAACCCAGATGACAAGCCAAGCAATTGTTTCATACTTTTGATGTTCTCAAACCTTTTCAACTTTCACGCAATACATGAGCATGAGCCATGGATATAGCACTATAGGTGGAATAGAATATGATGGCGGAGGTTGTGTGGAGAAGACAAAAAGGAAGAAAGTCTCACATCGACGCGGCTAATCCACGGGCTATGGAGATGCCCATCAATTGATGTCAATGTGAGGAGTAGGGATTGCCATGCAACGGATGCACTAAGAGCTATAAGTGTATGAAAGCTCAAACTGAAAACTAAGTGGGTGTGCATCCAACTTGCTTGCTCATGATGACCTAGGGCATTTGAGGAAGTCCATCATTGGAATATACCAGCCAAGTTCTATAATGAAAATTGCCACTAGTATATGAAAGTGATAACTCAAGAGACTCTCTATATGAAGAACATGGTGCTACTCTGAAGCACAAGTGTGGTAAAAGGATAGTAACATTGTCCCTTCTCTCTTTTCTCTCATTTTTTTTTTCTTTTTTTAGGCTTCTTTGGCCTCTCTCTCTCTTTTTTGGGGCTTATTTGGCCACTTTTATTTTGATAACCTCACATGGGACAATGTTCTAATAATGATGATCATCACACTTTTATTTACATACAACTCAATATTACAACTTGATACTAGAACAAAATATGACTCTATATGAATGCCTCCGGTGTTGTACCGAGATGTGCAATGATCTAGCGTAGCAATGACATCAAAAAAACGGACAAGCCATGAAAACATCATGCTAGCTATCTTACGATCATGCAAAGCAATATGACAATGATGCTCAAGTCATGTATATGAAGATGATGGAAGTTGCATGGCAATATATCTCGGAATGGCTATGGAAATGCCATGATAGGTAGGTATGGTGGCTGTTTTGAGGAATATATAAGGAGGCTTATGTGTGATAGAGCGTAGCATATCACGGGGTTTGGATGCACCGACGAAGTTTGCACCGACTCTCAAGGTAAGAAAGGGCAATGCACGGTACCGAAGAGCCTAGCAATGATGGAAGGGTGAGAGTGCGTATAATCCATGGACTCAACATTAGTCATAAAGAACTCACATACTTATTGCAAAAATCTATTAGTCATCGAAAAAAGTACTGCACGCATGCTCCTAGGGGGATAGATTGGTAGGAAAAGACCATCGGTCGTCCCCGACCGCCACTCATAAGGAAGACAATCAATAAATACCTCATGCTCCAACTTCGTTACATAACGGTTCACCATACATGCATGCTACGGGAATCACAAACTTCAACACAAGTATTTCTACAATCCACAACTACCCACTAGCATGACTCTAATATCACCATCTTTATATCGCATAACTATTGCAAGAAATCAAACATATCATATTCAGTGATCTACTAGTTTTATGTAGGATTTATGACTAACCATGTGAATGACCAATTCCTGTCATCTCTCTAAATAGATACAAGTGAAGCAAGAGAGTTTAATTCTTTCTACAAAAGATATGCCCACGCTCTAACAAATACAAGTGAAGCAAAAGAGCATTCTACAAATGGCAGTTTTCTAAGTGAAGAGAAACAGGCAATCCAAAGTTCAAATGATATAAGTGAAGCACATGAAGCATTCTATAAAGCCATACTCAAAAAATATAAGTGAAGTGCAATGAGCATTCTATAAATCAATCAAGGACTATCTCATACCATCATGGTGCATAAAAGAAAAGTGAAAACTAAATGCAAAATACGCTCCAAGATTTGCACATATCACATGAACGAAACGAATCCGAAAACATACTGATACTTGTTGAAGCAAGATGGGATGCCTTCCGGGGCGTCCCCAAGCTTAGACGCTTGAGTATCCTTGAATATTTACTTGGGGTGCCTTGGGCATCCCCAAGCTTGAGCTCTTGTGTCTCCTCCTTCTCCTCACATCGAGACATCCTCGATCTTCGAACACTTCACCCACACAAAACTCAACAGAAAGCTCGGTAAGATCCGTTAGTATAATAAAGCAAATCACTACTCTAAGTACTGTTGCAAAACAATTCATATTTTGATTTTGCATTGTAGCTACTGTAATATAACTTTTACATGGCTTAATCCACTGATAGAAATCGATAGTTTCATCAAAACAAGCAAACGATGCATCAAAAACAGAATCTGTCTTAAACAGGACAGTCTGTATGAATTTGAACATTCACCATACTTCTGTTACTCCAAAAATTCTGAAAAAATTAGGAAAGAATAAAAAAATTGTATAGAAAGACAGTGCAAAAAGTTTCAGAACCGTTTGACGTTCTAGTAAAAAAATTAAAACCGCGCACTACAGCCACAGTTTCTGTCTTGCACCGCACAAACCAACAAGCAATGTGAACATCCTAAAGGCAAATCTTGGCACATTATTCTTGTTTTTAAACTTTATAAAAGCACACAACCGAAATGAATGACTCTCTAAAGCTTCCGGGTTGTCTCCTTGGCAGCGCTTTCTTTAAAGCCATTAAGCTGGGCATATAGTGCTCAAGTAATGGATCCACCCGGATCCCAAGGTATATCAAAGCCAATAATTAACAATGATTTGTGATTTAGTAGTGAGCACAAAGTAACATATATCATGCAACAACGAAGTCTAACTCTCTTCATATGCATCGGCATGTCATAAAAGAACAATTCATGCACACATAGTAAAGGCCAATGCATAGTATAAACAGTTTCTTGCAATTTTATCATATTGGAAACATGGAGAGGCGGAGACGTAGTTCCTCTCTCATAATAATTGCAAGTAGGAGAAGCAAACACATGCATATTATATTCATCAAAATTATCATGTACAACGGTAAAATATAACCCATCAATATAATCCTTAATAAGGGCAAACTTCTCTGATATAGTGTAGTCGGGAGAATTCAAAAAGATAATAGGACTATCATGCGTGAGTGCAATAGCAATAATTTCATGTTTAACATCAGGAACTATAGCAAGTTCATCTCCATAAGCATAATTCACATTGGCATCTTGGCCACAAGCATAGCAAGCATCATCAAAAAGGGATATTTCAAAAGAATCAACGGGATCATAACAATCATCATAGCATTCATCCTTCATTGGGAACGAAGGGACATTAAATAATGTATGAGTTGGAGAGTTACTCTCATTCGAAGGTGGGCACGGGTAGCTAATCCGATCTTCCTCCTTTTATTCTTTGCTCTCCTCATCATCTTTTTCATCCAATGAGCTCACAGTTTCATCAATTCCTTCTTCCATAGACTCCTACAAAATATTAGTCTCTTCTTGGACAGCGGAGGAGTCCTCAATATATGGTTTAACATTGGCATTAGAAGCATAATTATCATAACAATATTTAAGTATGGCAAAATTTTCAGATTTGTAAAGAGTAGCATCATACTTTCCAATCAAAGAAGCAATTTCATAAGCACCCTTAAAAGCAACAAATTCTTCAATTTGTTGAACATCATAGTAATTATAAACACCCTTAGCATACGAAGATACGATTCCATTATCACTAAACTCATATTGGTAGGGAAGGTGTTTCTTAGGGTCTTCAGAACATCTAGTAAAATCATATATTTCACATAAATTCCAAGCATAGCACTCCAAACGATGAATTTGTTCCAGTAAAAGTTTCCCTTTTTCAGATATGCGGTGTCACACATAACAAGCGTGCTCATCTAAAGATTTTCCCTCAACTAAGATAGTTGGGGTTTCGGCACGCGCACATAGGGATCAAAGATGATCCAAGAAAAAAGCTTCAGGAGTGTGATAGATTTTGAGTGGTTGTTCAACCATTGGTATAGTAGGTACGACTATTTCTTTTGGTATTTTGCGTTTCTTACCCATAATAAAGATAGAAAACAAGAGCACAAAATAAAAACTACTTAGTGATAAAGCAAACAAGCACACACGAGAATATTCACCCACGCTATAACTCCCTGGCAATGGCGCCAGAAAAAGGTCTTGATAACCCACAAGTATAGGGGATCATTTGTAGCCTCTTTCGATAAGTAAGAGTGTCGAACCCAATGAGGAGCTAAAGGTAGAACAAATATTCCCTCAAGTACTATCGACCACCGATACAACTCTTCGCACACTTAACGTTCGCTTTACCTAGAACAAGTATGAAACTAGAAGTACTTTGTAGGTGTAACGGGATATGTTTGCAAGAATATAAAGAGCAGTAAAAAAATTAGGGGTTGTTTTAGGCAAAGAAGCAATAAAGTTAGTATGGCGAGTGTGGAGAAGTGGTGGTAGGAGTTGCGAAATTGTCCCTAAGCAATTGAGTACTTTACTAGACCGATAGCAAGTTTTATGTGGGAGAGGCCACTGCTAGCGTGTCATCCCTGACTTGAAATTCTATGCACTTATGATTGGAACTATTAGCAAGCATCCACAACTACTAGTGTTCATTGATACGTCTCCAACGTATCTATAATTTTTGATTGTTCCATGCTATTAATTATCTGTTATGGATGTTAATGGGCTTATTTATACACTTTTATATTATTTTTGGGACTAACCTACTAACCCAAGGCCCAGTGCAAATTGCTGTTTTTTTGCCTATTTCAGTGTATCGCGGAAAAGGAATATCAAAAGGAATCCAAACTGAATGAAAGCTTTGGGAGAGTTAGTTTTGGAACAAATGTGATCCAGAGGACTTGGAGTAGACGCCAAGAAAGAAACGAGGTGGCCATGAGGCAGGAGGGTGCGCCTGCCCCCCTGGGCGCGCCCCCACCCTCGTGGGCCCCTCACAGCTCCACTGACCTGCTTCTTCCTCCTATATATATATATATATATATATATATATATATATATATATATATATATATATATATATCCATATACCCCCAAAACATCAAGGAGCACAAAAAAACCCTATTTCCACCGCCGCAACCTTCTGTACCCAAGATATCCCATCTTGGGGCCTTTTCTAGAGCTCCACCGGAGGGGGAATCGCTCACGGAGGGCTTCTAAATCAACACATTAGCCTCTCCAATGATGCGTGAGTAGTTTACCACACACCTTCGAGTCCATAGTTATTAGCTAGATGTCTTCTTCTCTCTCTTTGGATCTCAATACAATGTTCTCCTTGATCTTCTTGGAGATCTTTTTGATGTTACTCTTTTTGCGGTGTGTTTGTCGAGATCCGATGAATTGTGGGTTTATGATCAAGTTTATCTATGAAAAATATTTGATTCTTGATGTAGAGCATCCTATGGACATCGCCATGTCAATAGTCCATTTGGCAAGTGACACGTGCGACATCTACTTCTCATACCTAAAGGTGAATCTTCTCCTTTACACGTGTTCACTTGACCCCTTCGAGGATGGCATACTACTTGACACTCCACTCATGTGCATGCATAGGTATTGCCCGAGCTTCACGGACGAGGAGGAGGAGTGCAAGCGCCAAGGAACACCTACACCATCCGCGAGAGAAGCGTGGAAGCGAAGATGGAAGAAGATGGAGCTAGGGATTCCCCAGCGGCCGGACGTCCGACAATCTACAGCCACCGAACGACCGGACTACGCCAGACGTCGGACACTTGGAACTCCAGCCAGCCTAAGAGTCCAGCCGACGAGATCTACAACGACCGTACGATTAACCGAGACCGGACGTCCGACACCTCCCAGGCCACGGACGACCGGTGCCTCGGCGACATAATGATATTTACGGAAGTCCGAAGACTTCCAGACATCCGGTTCGTCCCGAGCCACCGGACGTCCGAAACCCACCGGACGTCCAACGCCTGTCTATGCACAGTGTAACGGGCCCAGGGCCCATGTACCCCTTCACCCCTCACTTACCCCTTCGTGGCCCTAGACTATATATACTCCTCCACCTCCTCCATTTGAGGGTTAGCAAAGTAGTAGCTCATTAGAGATAGAGCTTTGCTCATCCATATCGGATCTACTCCACGAGCGAGACCGCGACCTCTATGGAGAAGATCCACCTTGGATTCAAGACCCCTCACAGGAAGATCCCCTCGTGGATTCAAGACCTCCTCACGGAGAAGAACCGGTTACCCTATGTATCGTCCTTTGTTGGATTTGGATCATGTATCTCTTGTGTTTGGAGGATATAGTATATGTGTGACCGTATCTTGTTGGTTTGAGTGATTCTCTCGTATTTTCCCTCGTGTTTCCCCTCGTGTTCTTCATGTTCTTAGTTGTGATCCGCTCCTTTCGCGAAAGATCGGCCGTATAGGGTTCCACCCTACATCATATTGGTATCATGAGCCACGTTGATCATGATTTCAGAGCCTCCCTGTTGTGTTTTTAGCCTTGTTTTTGTTGATTTTGTCCCTAATTCGAAAATTACCCACGAAAATAGCCCCAATTTTTTTTGTGATTTGTTAGTTTGATGAAGTTTTGTTGGATTTGATACATAGATTTGCTTGGTTTCGGGTGGATCTAGCATCTCCCCAAGTTTCCCCATCTTTCATCCACGAATTCTCATCAATTTTAATCCCAAAATCCCCAAATTCCACCCAAAATCATGTCCCGGATCTCAAATCCCGCGTTGACCCTGATACACCGGACGACCGTCACTTTTCCGGACGTCCGGAGCCGCAGGAACCACTGGACATCCGACCATTTCCGGACATCCGGAACCCCTAACCTGAGCCAAATTTACGGACTTCCGAGCACTCCGGACGTCCGGCCCCCAGACATTTGTCCTTTTACGCACGTCCATAACCTGTAGTTTCAGACTTCGGCTGATTCTTGTTTTGGCCGTAACTAATTCACCCGAACTCCAATTTTGACGTTCTTTAGCTCGTTTTGAAGGTCTTGACATCCACCTTCCCACAGAAATACCACCAACATCATTTGACTCCATCAAATTTTTGGAACTTTGGCATCTTTGCCTAGGGTTTCCACCACATCATCCGCTACAACATCACTGACTTCCGCAACCTAACCAATGTTGTTCCTTTTCGCATAATGTGTTTAGGCTAAGGTGTTTAGGCTACTTAGGGATGATTGCTTCTTCATCATCCACCACCACCACCACTACCGCATAGGCTTACCCACCTTACACTTCCGCCACACCGACTTAACCCAATTTTGTTTGAGTTGTGAGTTTGTGTCTCCTAAGGTGTTTCGGCTACTTAGGGACCGTGATTCCAACTCCAACACCGTGTATAGTCCACCACCCTACCCTCCATTTCCGGAATCCCATTGAGCTTCCGCAACACCACCACCGCATTCCCGCTACCACAATTTGACATTTGAGATTTGGAGTTCGCGGTTTTTCTGTTTCCTAAGGTGTTTCGGCTACTTAGGGACGAGTCTCCATCATCTTGGTATCTACATCAAGAACACCGCCACTCATCATCGCCAAGGACGGTAACCTCCATATCATCTTGGTATCGTGGTATCCCTCCATTGTATATTCCCTTGCCATTGCATTGATAACCCCTAGCCATTTTGTGTCACTTGCCTATTGAGACTAGCCATTTGAGTATTGCCGGCAATGTTACTTGTGCACATTAGTGATCATCGAGCTACACCTTCCATTGCATACATACCATACCATATCGATATCATCTTGGTACCATATCATCTCGTGTGCCTCAAGTTTGTTCCCGCATATACACAATTGCTATCTTGGTTTGTGCATTCCGCATTGTGGCCATAAAAAAAGAATAAGCTTTTAAGCAAAAGAGAAAGAGCAAAGAAGCTTGTAAGCAATAGCCATATCATCATACCACATTGCATATAAGATAGTCACATTAGATCATCTTGGATCACCTTGAGTGGAACATCGGGAACCATACATACATAGCTTACTTGGGATAGAAAGTTCATACATTTTGCATCATATAGGTTGTGCACAAGTGTCGTATCCGCCTATTGAGCAATCGTGCTAGCGTCTCTCTTGAGTTGTGCAACACGAGCATTTTCCATTGTTTCCACATTTTGTGCTCATTGCTTGGTTGCACGACCCCATTTTATCTATCCGTGTGTGTGTTTCCGTGTGCCACCCATATTGCTAACATTCTGCATTAAATATTTTGTGCCACTATCCTCACCGAGCTCCACCATAAGCCTTATTTGTGTAGGTGTGAGAAATCAACAAGATAGGTACGAATTGTGCTATTTCCTTTTTACATTATTGAGTGATCATTGATCCATCTTCAACATCGGTCAAGGTACATTTGGTATAGTTCTTCCCTTTCTCCCACTCATATTTGCTCGAGTCTTGTGATGGATAGGCAAGGCATTTCATCTTCGGTCTACAACAACAACGACGACGAGTTCGATGCCACGAACAACTCCAACAACGCCAAGATGCAAGCTCAAATGGAGGAGATCAAAGCCCTCATCAAGTCCTACAAGCGGTCTTCCTCATCTTCGAGAAGACGCTCAAGAGCACATGCTTCCGAGCTACCATCTCCGGCAAAATCACATCGGCATCGACACCATCACCAACAAGGACAAGAAGGTCAAGAGCTCAACACCAACAACCGCTCAATGACTTCACCATCTCCCTTGGCATCTTCGCCAAGCGACTTCAAGGCATCTTTTCCTATGGACATATAGCATCTTCGCCCATAAGCACTTCAAGAGAAGCTCCCCAGGCTCAAGTCATCGACTCCCACAAGCTACTACAACCTCGACATCGACCATGTGATTCCTTTCTATGGGACTCAAGAATCCGAGGAGTATCTCGAATGGAGCGTTTGATGGACGACTACCTCAAGCTACATCAAGTTCCTCAAGAAGATCAAGTGAAGTGCTCCACAAGGAACTTCCACGACTACGCGTCCACATGGTGGCTTCACACACCTTCGGAGACCTACGACATGAGTTGGCCCAAGACGAAGAGAGCTATGCGGCGATAGTTCGTGCCTCCAACCTACACGGAACAACTTCTATGCCAATTGGAGAACACCACCCAAGGATCCAAGTCCATCGACGAGTACTTCAAAGAGATGAAGAAAGCCTTACGACGAGACGACGTGGACGACCCCATTCCGATGAAGTTCCACTTCATGATGGGATTGCACAACGACATCTCCAAACTCTCTTCCTCGAGAACTACAAGTCCCTCGACGACTACTACATTGGTGCTCTCAAGGCAAAAAAAGAACTCATGAAGGCCAAGGCTTCTCCACCCCAAGAACACTTCTCGAAGACCAAGCTCCAAGAAGGCGAGCATGAGGATAGTACCACCAATATGTCCAAGCCCGAAGATCTCCAAGACGATGTTCCCAAGTTCGACTTCACCGCCATCCCTCTTTCTGGCATTGATGGTGCCGAGTCTACTTTGACTCTTTTTCAAGATGGTGCAGCGACGACTACGACTACGGAGCCTCTCAAGGAACAAGCTTTGGAGGCGAGCGACATGGTGACGAGCAAGGATGATGCTGCCAGCTTAGGAGGCGAGGGTGATGATGTGCCATCTTCAGCCTTCATCCATGGCGACGACAACAAGATGGTTGAGCATGGGATTTTCCCTTCGACCACGGGGACATATGATGACTTGAGTGACTTTAGCCACCATATTGAGAGTAAGAGTGACTTCACCACTAGCCCGATATATGACGTGTTGCCACAATTCCCATGTGAGGAGAGCCACAACCCCCACCACTTGAGTGAGATGAGTGACTCCACCATATGTGGTATTGAGTGGACCTACCTTGAGAAAGTGAGTGAACCACACCATAGAGAGAGTGAGATAGTTGATACATCATGTGAGGCCACTTTCAACACTAACGACTTGACCTCTACCTCTACTGTATCTTCTCATTTGGTGCTAGGTCCCATCTATTGGATTGAGTCTTTAAAGATTTGAGAAACACTTGATGTATGTCTTGCCGTGCGTATCTTTGGTGAGTGGTGACAATGGGATACCACGTGATTCACTTGATGTATGTTTTGGTGATCAACTTGCGGGTTCCGCCCATGAACCTATGCATAGGGGCTGGCACACGTTTTCGTCGTGATTCTCCGGTAGAACTTTGGGGCACTCTTTGAGGTCCTTTGTGTTGGTTGAATAGATGAATCTGAGATTGTGTGATGCATATCGTATAATCATACCCACGGATACTTGAGTTGACATTGGAGTATCTAGGTGACATTAGGGTTTTGGTTGATTTGTGTCTTAAGGTGTTTTTCTAGTATGAACTCTAAGGCTATTTGTGACACTTATAGGAATAGCCCAACAGATTGACTGGAAAGAATAACTTTGAGGTGGTTTCGTACCCTACCATAATCTCTTCGTTTGTTCTCCGCTATTAGTGACTTTGGAGTGACTCTCTGTTGCATGCTGAGGGACAGTTATGTGATCCAATTATGTTAGTATTGTTGAGGGAACTTGCACTAGTGAAAGTATGAACCCTAGGCCTTGTTTCCTAGCATTGCAATACCATTTACGCTCACTTTTATCATTAGTTACCTTGCTGTTTTTATATTTTCAGATTTCAAAAACTATTATTTACTATCCATATACCACTTGTATCACCATCTCTTCGCCGAACTAGTGCACCTATACAATTTACCATTGTATTGGGTGTGTTGGGGACACAAGAGACTCTTTGTTATTTGGTTGCAGGGTTGCTTGAGAGAGGCCATCTTCATCCTACGCCTCCTACGGATTGATAAACCTTAGGTCATCCACTTGAGGGAAATTTGCTACTGTCCTACAAACCTCTTCACTTGGAGGCCCAACAACGTCTACAAGAAGAAGGTTGTGTAGTATACATCAAGCTCTTTTCTGGCGCCGTTGCCGGGGAGGTTAGCGCTTGAAGGTATATCTTTAGATCTTGCAATTGAGTCTTTTAGTTTCTTGTTTTATCACTAGTTTAGTTTATAAAAGAAAATTACAAAAAAATGGAATTAAGTTTGTCTCATACGCTTCACCTTTTTAATATCTTTCGTGAGTATGATGGAAAGGAAAATTGTGCCAAAGTGTTAGAAGAAGAATGCATTAAAATGTTTGGCACTAAATCTTTGAATGATGAGCATGATTTCAATGTTGTTAGTATGAATTCCTTGAATATCCATGATGCTAATGATATGCAAAGCCACAAGCTTGGGGAAGCTATGTTTGATGAAGATGATATTTTTTGTCCCCCAAGCTTTGATGAGCAAATTTACTATGATGAAAGCATGCCTCCTATCTATGATGATTATTGTGATGACATGTATGCTTTAAAGAATAATGATAACCATGAAACTTGTCATATTGATCTTAATTTTCAATCACATGATAATTATTTTGTTGAGTTTGCTCCCACTAATATTCGTGAGAAGAATTTTGCTTATGTGGAGAGTAATAAAATTTCTATGCTTGTAGATCATGAAAGGAATGCTTTAGGTGCTGGTTATATTGTTGAATTCATTCATGATGCTACTGAAAATTATTATGAGGGAGGAACATATGCTTGTAGGAATTGCAATAATATCAAGTTTCCTCTCTATGTGCTTAAAATTTTGAAGTTATGCTTGTTTTACCTTCCTATGCAAGTTGATCCTTATTCCCACAAGTTGTTTTCTCACAAAATCCCTATGCATAGGAAGTGGGTCAGATTTAATGTCCTAGTCATATTCTTCATGATGCTCTCTTTATGTTTAAATTCTTATCTTTTATGTGAGCATCATTGAAATCATCATGCCTAGCTAGGGGCATTAAATGATAGCGCTTGTTGGGAGGCAACCCAACTTTATATTTGTTCCTTGCTTTTTGCTCCTGTGTAGTAATAAATAATTTATCTATCCTCTTTTATGATTAAGTTTTTATGTTTTAATTAGTGTTTGTGCCAAGTAGAACCGTTGGGAAGACTTGGGGAAAGTCTTGTTGATCATGCTGTCAAAAACAGAAACTTTAGCACTCACGAGAATTGCTGCAATTTTTATTTGGAGAGTGCTATTTAGTTAATTATTTTTTCAGATGATTAATAGAAAAATTAATCAGGTCCATCAATTTATTTGAGAATTTTATGAGTTCCAGAAGTATACGTTTGATTCAGATTACTACAGACTGTTCTGTTTTTGACAGATTCTGTTTTCGTGTGTTGTTTGCTTATTTTGATGAATCTATGGCTAGTAAAAGAGTTTATAAATCATAGAGAAGTTGGAATACAGTAGGTTTAACACCAACATAAATCAAGAATGAGTTAATTACAGTACCTTGAAGTGGTGATTTATTTTCTTATACTAACGGAGCTTACGAGTTTTCTGTTAAGTTTTGTGTTGTGAAGTTCTCAAGTTTTGGGTAAGGATTCGATGGACTATGGAATAAGGAGTGGAAAGAGCCTAAGCTTGGGGATGCCCAAGGCACCCCAAGGTAATATTCAAGGATATCCAAGAGCCTAATCTTGGGGATGCCCCGGAAGGCATCCCCTCTTTCGTCTTCGTTCATCGGTAACTTTACTTGGAGCTATATTTTTATTCGCCACATGATATGTCGTTTGCTTGGAGCATCATTTTATTTTATTTTTATTTGCTTGCTGTTTGAATAAAATACCAAGATCTGAAATTCTTAAATGTTAGAGAGTCTTCACATAGTTGCATAATTATTCACCTACTCATTGATCTTCACTTATATCTTTCGGAGTAGTTTGTTGTTTGCTCTAGTACTTTACTTATATCTTTTAGAGCATGGTGGTAGTTTTATTTTGAAGAAATGGATGAACTCTCATACTTAACTTATATTATTTTGAGAGTCTTAATAGCATGGTAACTTGCTTAAAATCCTAATATGCTAGGTATTCAAGATTAATAAAACTTTCTTATGAGTGTATTGAATACTAAGAGAAGTTTGATGCTTGATGATTGTTTTGAGATATGGAGGTAATAATATCAAAGTTGTGCTAGTTGAGTAGTTGTGAATTTGAGAAGTGCTTGTGTTGAAGTTTGCAAGTCACGTAGCATGCACATATGGTAAACGTTATGTAACAAATTTGAAACATGGTGTGTTATTTGATTGTCCTCCTTATGAGTGGCGGTCGGGGAAGAGCGATGGTCTTTTCCTACCAATCTATCCCCCTAGGAGCATGCGCGTAGTGCTGAGGTTTTTGATGACTTGTAGATTTTTGCAATAAGTATGTGAGTTCTTTATGACTAATGTTGAGTCCATGGATTATACGCACTCTCACCCTTCCATCATTGCCAGCCTCTTCGGTACCGTGCATTGCCCTTTCTCACATTGAGAGTTGGCGCAAACTTCGCTGGTGCATCCAAACCCCGTGATATGATACGCTCTTTCACACATAAACCTCCTTATATCTTCCTCAAAACAGCCACCATACCTACCTATTATGGCATTTCCATAGCCATTCCGAGATATATTGCCATGCAACTTTCCATCATTCCGTTCATCATGACACATTCATCATTGTCATATTGCTTAGCATGATCATGTAGTCGACATAGTATTTGTGGCAAAGCCACCGTTCATAATTCTTTCATACATGTCACTCTTGGTTCATTGCATATCCCGGTACACCGCCGGAGGCATTCATATAGAGTCATCTTTGTTCTAGTATCGAGTTGTAATCACTGAGTTGTAAATAAATAGAAGTGTGATGATCATCATTATTAGAGCATTGTCCCAAGTGAGGAATAAAAAAATAGATAGGCCATAAAAAAGGAGAAGGCCCAAAAAAGAGAAATGCCATAAAAAAGAGAAGGCCCCAAAAAAATGAGAGAAAAAGAGAGAAGGGACAATGTTACTATCCTTTTACCACACTTGTGCTTCAAAGTAGCACCACGATCTTCATAGTAGAGAGTCTCTCATGTTATCACTTTCATATACTAGTGGGAATTTTTCATTATAGAACTTGGCTTGTATATTCCAACATTGGGCCTCCTCAAGTGCCCTAGGTCTTCATGAGCAAGCAAGTTGGATGCACACCCACTAGTTTCTTTTGTTGAGCTTTCATACATTTATAGCTCTAGTGCATCCGTTGCATGGCAATCCCTAGTCCTTGCATTAACATCAATCGATGGGCATCTCCATAGCCCGTTCTTTAGCCTCATTGATGTGAGACTTTCTCCTTTTTTGTCTTCTCCACATAACCCCCTCATTATTCTATTCCATCCATAGTGCTATATCCATGGCTCGTGCTCATGTATTGCGTAAAAGTTTATAGGTTTGAGATTACTAAAGTATGAAACAATTGCTTGGCTTGTCATCGGGGTTGCGCATGATGAGAGCATTCTTGTGTGACGAAAATGAAACATGACTAAACTATATGTAGGGATGAACTTTCTTTGGCCATGTTATTTTGAGAAGACATAATTGCTTAGTTAGTATGCTTGAAGTATTATCATTTTTATGTCAATATGAACTTTTGTCTTGAATCTTTCGGATCTGAATAATCATACCACAATTAAGAAGAATTACATTGAAATTATGCCAAGTAGCACTCCGCATCAACAATTCTGTTTTTTATCATTTACCTACTCGAGGACGAGCAGGAATTAAGCTTGGGGATGCTTGATACGTCTCCAACGTATCTATAATTTTTGATTGCTCCATGCTATGTTATCTATTGTTTTGGGAAATATTGGGCTTTATTATCCACTTTTATATTATTTTTGGGACTAACCAATTAACCGGAGGCCCAGCCTAAAATTATTGTTTTTTGCCTATTTCAGTGTTTCGAAGAAAAGTAATATCAAACGGAGTCGAAACGGAACAAAATCAACTGGAGATGTTATTTTTGGAAGGAAAGCTACCGGATGGACTTGGACCCCACGTCAGGAGCCAAGGGAGGTGCTCACGAGGGTGGGGGGCACGCCCCCCTGCCTCGTGGGGCCCCCGAAGCTCCACCGACGTACTTCTTGCACCCGTATATACCTACGTATCCTAAAACTTCCAAAACAGAGATTAGGTCGGGAGTTCTGCCGCCAGAAGCCTCCATAGCCACCAAAAACCAATCTAGACCCGTTCTGGCACCCTGTCGGAGGGGGCAATCCCTCTCCGGTGGCCATCTTCATCGTCCCGGTACTCTCCATGATGAGGAGAGAGTAGTTCTCGCTCGGGGCTAAGGGTATGTACCAGTAGCTATGTGTTTGATCTCTCTCTCTCTCTCTCTCTCTCTCTCTCTCGTGTTCTTGAGGTGATACGATCTTGATGTATCGCGAGCTTTGCTATTATATTTGGATCCTATGATGTTTCTTCCCCCCTCTACTCTCTTGTAATGGATTGAGTTTTCCCCTTGAAGTAATCTTATCGGATTGAGTCTTTAAAGATTTGAGAACACTTGATGTAAGTCTTGCCGTGCGTATCTGTGGTGACAATGGGATACCACATGATTCACTTGATGTATGTTTTGGTGATCAACTTGCGGGTTCCGCCCATGAACCTATGCATAGGGGTTGGCACACGTTTTCGTCGTGATTCTCCGGTAGAACTTTGGGGCACTCTTTGAGGTCCTTTGTGTTGGTTGAATAGATGAATCTGAGATTGTGTGATGCATATCGTATAATCATACCCACGGATACTTTAGGTGACATTGGAGTATCTAGGTGACATTAGGGTTTTGGTTGATTTGTGTCTTAAGTTGTTATTCTAGTACGAACTCTAGGGCTGTTTGTGACACTTATAGGAATAGCCCAACAGATTGATTGGAAAGAATAACTTTGAGGTGGTTTCGTACCCTACCATAATCTCTTCGTTTGTTCTCCTCTATTAGTGACTTTGGAGTGACTCTTTGTTGCATGTTGAGGGATAGTTATGTGATCCAATTATGTTAGTATTGTTGAGGGAACTTGCACTAGTGAACGTATGAACCCTAAGCTTTGTTTCCTAGCATTGCAATACCATTTACGCTCACTTTTATCATTAGTTACCTTGCTGTTTTTATATTTTTAGATTACAAAAACTATTATATACTATCCATATACAACTTGTATCACCATCTCTTCGCCGAACTAGTGCACCTATACAATTTACCATTGTATTGTGTGTGTTGGGGACACAAGAGACTCTTTGTTATTTGGTTGCAGGGTTGCTTGAGAGAGACCATCTTCATCCTACGCCTCCTACGGATTGATAAACCTTAGGTCATCCACTTGAGGGAAATTTGCTACTGTCCTACAAACCTCTGCACTTGGAGGCCCAACAATGTTTACAAGAAGAAGGTTGTGTAGTAGACATCAGAGATCTTGCTTCGACTTGTCATTTTCACCATTCCATGCATCATGATATATATGCCTTGTGTGTTGCATCCAATTCTTGGCTTACATGGTCCTGTCACATGTTTGGTTGCAACAATACCATTTATTCACATATGCCATGTCCCATTTCTTGTCACATGATTGACTTGATTGCCTCACACATGATGAACAATTGCTCTTTCCATTGTGTTGAGTGCCACACTATATTCACTACACCCTATGCACATTATGCTTGGTTTGTCTTGCACTTGTCCCATGTGTTTAGACACTTCATTTTATTTGGTGTTGTGAATGATTCTTGTGCCTACCATAGACCTTTCATTGAGCAATTTGTGAATGTTTGCTATGAGCTTGAGGTAGATGCTTGTTCACTTGTCCAACATATTTGCATCAGTACCCCACATTTACATGCTTGTCCCCATGATATCCTTGATTATTCTCAATTTATGTGCTTACATGCCATGTCACAATCCTTTGTCAAACCATATGCTTTGCATGATGCCGATACTTGTTTCGTGAATCACCTCTTGAGTGCTGGGTGTTGCACTAATGCTAACCACATTTGTTTTTCCAAGTGTTTGTTCTCTTTGGTCCTTTTGAAGGAATCACTAGACGGTGCGAGCTTGAAGATGATGAGTACTTGGTGAACATCCACTACTACACGACGAAGCCATCTCTTTCCCATGGTGATTTGGTTTTCGATAAGAGGTCGTATCTTTTCCAAGGGGGAGGGGATGATGCGGAGCATCCTACGGACATCACCATGTCAATAGTCCATTTGGCAAGTGACACGTGCAACATCTACTTCTCATACCTAAAGGTGAATCTTCTCCTTTACACGTATTCACTTGACCAATTCGAGGATGGCATACTACTTGACACTCCACTCGTGTGCATGCATAGGTATTGCTGGAGCTTCACAGATGACGAGGAGGAGTGCAAGCGCCAAGTAACACCTAAGCCATCTGCGAGGGAAGCGTGGAAGCAAAGAAAGAAGAAGACGGAGCTGCGGAGTCCCCAGCGGCCGGACGACCGACGTGCCACCGGAGGTGCGACAATCTACAACCACCGGACGACCGAACTATGCTGGACGTCCGACACCTGGAACTCCAGCCAGCCCAAGAGTCTATTCGATGAGATCTACAATGACTGAACGACCTACCGAGACCGGACGTCCGACACCTCCCAGGCCACGGACGACAGAGCGCCTCCGGACGATTGGTGCCTCGTTGACAGAATGATATTTTACGGAAGTTCGAAGACTTCCGGACATCCTGTTCGTCCCGAGCCTCTGGACGTCCGACACCCACCGAACGTCCGACGCATTTTTGCGCACAGTGTAACGGGCCCAAGGCCCATGTACCCCTTCGCCCCTCACTTACCCCTTCGTGGCCCTAGATTATATATACTCCTCCACGTCCTCCATTTGAGGGTTAGCAAAGTAGTAGCTCATTAGAGATATAGCTTTACTCATCCATATCGGATCTACTCCACGAGAGAGACCGCGACCTCTACGGAGAAGATCCACTTTGGATTCAAGAGCCCTCACGGGAAGATCCCCTTGTGGATTCAAGACCTCCTCACGGAGAAGAACCAGTTACCCTATGTATCGTCCTTTGTTGGATTTGGATCGTGTATCTCTTGTGTTTCGAGGATCTAGCATATGTGTGACCGTATCTTGTTGGTTTGAGTGATTCTCTCGTGTTTTCTCTCGTGTTTCCCCTCGTGTTATTAGTTGGGATCTGCACCTTTCGTGGAAGATCGGCCGTATAGGGTTCCACCCTACACCAATTCTTCTCTGAAATCTTTTATGTATGATTGGTTATCTTTGCAAGTCTCTTCGAATTATCAGTTTGGTTTGGCATACTAGATTGATCTTTCTTGCAATGGGAGAAGTGCTTAGCTTTGGGTTCAATCTTGTGGTGTCCTTTCCCAGTGATAGCAGGGGCAGCAAGGCACGTATTATATTGTTGCCGTCGAGGATAAAAATATGGGGTTTATATCATGAGTTTATCCCTCTACATCATGTCATCTTGCCTAATGAGTTACTCTGTTCTTATGAACTTAATACTTTAGATGCATGCTGGATAGCGGTCAATGTGTGGAGTAATAGTAGTAGATACAGAATCGTTTCAGTCTACTTGTCGCGGACATGATGCCTATATACATGATCATGCCCAGGTATTCTCATAATTATGAACTTTTCTATCAATTGCTCGACTTTGTTCACCCACCGTAATACTTATGCTATCTTGAGAGAAGCCACTAGTGAAACCTATGGCCCCCGGGTCTATCTTTTATCATATAAGTTTCCAATCTTTACTTTGAATCCATATCATAAAAATACCAAAAATATTTATCTTATTATTATTATCTCTATCAGATCTCACTCTCGTAAGTGACCATGAAGGGATTGACAACCCCTTTATCACGTTAGTTGAGAGGTTCTTATTTGTTTGTGTAGGTACGAGGGACTTGCATGTAGTCTCCTACTGGATTGATACCTTGGTTCTCAAAAACCGAGGGAAATACTTACGCTACTTTGCTGCATCACCCTTTCCTCTTCAAGGGAAAACCAACACAGTGCTCAAGAGGTAGCAATAAGGATTTCTGGCGCCGTTGCCGGGGAGATCTACACACAAGTCAAGACATACCAAGTACCCATCACAAACTCTTATCCGTCGCATTACATTATTTGCCATTTGCCTCTCGTTTTCCTCTCCCCCACTTCACCTTTGCCGTTTTATTCGCCCTTCTTCCGTTCAATCTTTTGTTTGCTTGTGTTACTATGTACCTTATCTTTGCTTGCATCTTCGCTTGCTAAAAGTTTATGGATCCTCATCCACTTGCTAATCTCTTTAAGTGATCCAATTATGATGAACCTATTACTAGTGAGTTGAGTGCACTAGATTGTCTTTATGAGGTTTTGCTTCAAATTCGTGAATCTGAAAAGTGTGATGAATTACTTTATGAAGCGATTCATGATAGATCTTTGAATAAAAAGCATGATTGCAATGATTTTATTATAAATTCTATTGATGTAAATTGTGCTAATAATACGCAAAACCCTAAGCTTGGGGATGCTAGTTTTGCCATGTCCCCTACTTGTTGCAATGAGCATGATTGGGGTGATAGTGCTTCTCATGATATTGAAAATTTATATAAGCCCCATGATGAATATGAGATTGATAATAATGTTTGTAATATTGGAAGTGGGTTTGGAAGAGTGTCAACTTTAGATCCCACGTATTTGGAGACCGTTCAATCTTATGCAATTTTTGATAAAGTGGGTTTGGAGAGGTCATGACTTTAGTTAATGTTAATCCCACTATTTTGGAAGAGTGTCAACTTTGCATGCATGTGGATCGTGTTGAAAATATTTTATGTGATAGCTATTTTGTTGAATTTGCTTATGATCCTACATGTAATTATTATTAGAGAGGAAAATATGGTTGTAGAAAATTTCATGTTACTACATTACCTCTCGTTATGTTGAGATTGTTATTGTTTCTTTGTCCTTCCTTGCATATGCTAGTTTTTGCTTGTCTTGATAATTTTTTATCATATAATTCTTATGCATAGGAAGTATGTTAGACTTATATGTGACTTTAATATGATTCATGAAGCTCCCTTTGTGTTTGAATTGCTATCTTTCATGTGAGCATCATTAAAATTATAGAAGCCTAGCTTAAGGGCGTTAAATGATAGCGCTTGTTGGGAGGCAACCCAATTTTATTTTTGTTTCTTGTTTTTTTATGTTTAGTAATAAATAATTCATCTAGCTTCTGTTTAGATGTGTTTTTATGCTTTTAATTAGTGTTTTTGCCAAGTAGAACCTTTGGGAAGACTTGGGGGAAGTTTTTGCGATCTTGCTATAAAAAAACAGAAACTTTCCCGCTCACGAGATTTGCTGCCATTTTTATTGGAGAGTGCGATTAGGTTGATTCTTTTTGAAGATTATTAATAGACAAATTCCACACGTCCACAAATTTATTTCAGAATTTTTGGGGTTACAAAACTATTCGAAACCTACAGATTACTACAGATTGTTCTGTTTTTGGCAGATTCTGTTTTTCGTGTGTTGTTTGCTTATTTTGATGCATCTATGGCTAGTATCGGAGGGTATGAACCATAGAGAAGTTGGAATACAGTAGGTTTAACACCAATATAAACAAATAATGAGTTCATTACAGTACCTTAGGTGGTGGTTTGTTTTCTTATACTAACGGAGGTCATGAGATTTCCTGCCGAGTTTTGTGTTGTGAAGTTTTCAAGTTTTGGTTAAAGATTTGATGGATTTTGGAATAAGGAGTGGCAAGAGACTAAGCTTGGGGATTCCCAAGGCACCCCAAGGTAAAATTTAAGGACAACCAAAAGCCTAAGCTTGGGGATGCCCTGGAAGACATCCTCTCTTTCGTCTTCTTCCATCGGTAACTTTACTTGAGGCTATATTTTTATTCACCACAGGATATGTGTTTTGCTTGGAGCATCTTGTATGATTTGAGTATTTTCTTTTTAGTTTACCACAACCATACTTTCTTTACACACCTATTGGGAGAGACACACATGAATTGGAATTTATTAGACTACTCTATGTGCTTCACTTTACCTTTTGAGCTAGATAATTTTGCTCTAGTGCTTCACTTATATCTTTTAGAGCATGGTGGTGGTTTTATTTTATATAAATTATTGATCTCTCATGCTTCACTTATATTATTTTGAGATTCCTTTAGAACAGCATGGTAATTTGCTTTGGTTATAAAAGTAGTCCTAATATGATAGTCATCCATGATTGGTATAATAAAAACTATCATAAAAAGTGCATTGAATACTATGAGATGTTTGATACTTGATAATTGTTTTGAGATATGAGGATGGTGATATTAGAGTCATGCTAGTTGAGTAGTTGTGAATTTGAGAAATACTTGTTCTAAAGGTTGTGATTGCCGTAGCATGCATGTATGGTGAACCGTTATGTGATGAAGTTGGAGCATGATTTATTTATTGATTGTCTTCCTTATAAGTTGCGGTCGGGGACGAGCGATGGTCTTTTCCTACCAATCTACCCCCTAGGAGCATGCGTGTAGTACTTTGTTTCGATAACAAATAGATTTTTGCAATAAGTATATGGGTTCTTTATGACTAATGTTGAGTCCATGGATTATACGCACTCTCTCCACCATTGCGAGCCTCTCTAGTACCACGCAACTTTCACCGGTACCATAAACCCACCATATACCATCCTCAAAACAGCCACCATACCTACCTATTATGGCATTTCCATAGCCATTCCGAGATATATTGCCATGCAAATTACCACCGTTCTGTTCGTTATGACACGTTACATCATTGTCATGTTGCTTTGCATGATCATGTAGTTGACATCATATTTGTGGCAAAGCCACCGTTCATAATTCTTTCATACATGTCACTCATGAGTCATTGCACATCCCGGTACACCACCGGAGGCATTCATACAGATTCATATTTTGTTCTAAGTATCGAGTTGTAATTCTTGAGTTGTAAGTAAATAAAAGTGTGATGATTATCATTATTAGAGCATTGTCCCAAGTGAGGAAAGGATGATGGAGACTATGATTCCCCCACAAGTCAGAATGAACTCCAGACGAAAAATAATAATAAAAAAATAGAAAAAAGAGGCCATTAAAAAAATAAGAGAAAAGGCCCAAATAAAAAAAGAGAGAAAAAGAGAGAAGGGACAATGTTACTATCCCTTTACCACACTTGTGCTTCAAAGTAGCACCATGATCTTCATGATAGAGAGTCTCCTATGTTGTCACTTTCATATACTAGTGGAAATTTTACATTATAGAACTTGGCTTGTATATTCCAATGACGGGCTTCCTCAAAATGCCCTAGGTCTTCGTGAGCAAGCAAGTTGGATGCACACCCACTTAGTTTCTTTTGTTGAGCTTTCATACACTTATAGCTCTAGTGCATCTGTTGCATGGCAATCCCTACTCACTCACATTTATATCTATTGAGGGGCATCTCCATAGACCGTTGATACACCTAGTTGATGTGAGACTATCTTCTCCCTTTTTGTCTTCTCCACAACCACCATTCTATTCCACATATAGTGCTATGTCCATGGCTCACACTCATATATTGCGTGAAGATTAAAAAAGTTTGAGAACATCAAAAGTACGAAATAATTACTTGGCTTGTCATCGTGGTTGTGCATGATTTAAATATTTTGTGTGGTCAATATAGAGCATAGCCAGACTATATGATTTTTTAGGGATAACTTTCTTTGGCCATGTTATTTTGAGAAGACATAATTGCTTTGTTAGTATGCTTGAAGTATTATTATTTTTATGTCAATATTAAACTTTTATCTTGAATCTTTCAGATCTGAATATTCATGCCACAATAAATAAAATTACATTGAGAATTATGCTAGGTAGCATTCCACACCAAAAATTCTGTTTTTATCATTTACCTACTCGAGGACGAGCAGGAATTAAGCTTGGGATGCTTGATACGTCTCCAATGTATCTAATTTTTTTATTGTTCCATGCTATTATATTATCTGTTTTGGATGTTAATGGGCTTATTTATACACTTTTATATTATTTTTGGGACTAACCTACTAACCCAAGGCCCAGTTCAAATTGTTGTTTTTTTTGCCTATTTCAGTGTTTCGCAGAAAAGGAATATCAAACGGAGTCCAAACGGAGCGAAACCTTCGGGAGAGTTATTTTTGGAACAAACGTGATCCAGAGGACTTGGAGTAGACATCAAGAAAGAAACGAGGTGGCCATGCGCAATGAGGGCGCGCATGCCCCCTGGGCGCGCCCTCCACCCTCGTGGGCCCCTTGCAGCTCCACTGACCAACTTCTTCCTCCTATATATATATATCCATATACCCCGAAAACATCGAGGAGCACCACGAAACCCTATTTCCACTGCCGCAACGTTCTGTACCCAAGAGATCCCATCTTGGGGCCTTTTTCGGAGCTCCGCCGGAGGGGGAATCAATCACGGAGGGCTTCTACATCAACACCATAGCCTCTCCGATGATGTGTGAGTAGTTTACCACAGACCTTCGGGTCCATAGTTATTAGCTAGATGGCTTCTTCTCTCTCTTTGGATCTCAACACAATGTTCTCCTCGATCTTCTTGGAGATCTATTTGATGTAACTCTTTTTGCGGAGTGTTTGTCAAGATCTGATGAATTAGGGTTTATGATCAAGTTTATCTATGAACAATATTTGATTCTTCTCTGAAATCTTTTATGTATGATTGGTTATCTTTGCAAGTCTCTTCGAATTATCAGTTTGGTTTGGCCTACTAGATTGATCTTTCTTGCAATGGGAGAAGTGCTTAGCTTTGGGTTCAATCTTGTGGTGTCCTTTCCCAGTGACAGCAGGGGCATCAAGGCACGTATTGTATTGTTGCCATCGAGGATAAAAATATGAGGGTTTATATCATATTGCTTGAGTTTATCCCTCTACATCATGTCATCTTGCCTAATGCGTTACTCTGTTCTTACGAACTTAATACTCTAGATGCACGCTAGATAGCGGTCGATGTGTGGAGTAATAGTAGTAGATGAATAATCGTTTTGTCTACTTGTCGCGGACGTGATGCCTATATACATGATCATGCCTAAGTATTCTCATAATTATGAACTTTTCTATCAATTGCTCGACAGTAATTTGTTCACCCACCGTAATACTTATGCTATCTTGAGAGAAGCCACTAGTGAAACCTATGGCCCTGAGGTCTATATTTTATCATATAAGTTTCCAATCTATTTTACTTTGCAATCTTTACTTTCAATCTATATCATAAAATTACTAAAAATATTTATCTTATTATTATTATCTCTATCAGATCTCACTCTCATAAGTGACCATGAAGGGATCGACAACCCCTTTATCGCATTGGTTGAGAGGTTCTTATTTGTTTGTGTAGGTACAAGGGACTTGCGTGTAGTCTCCTACTGGATTGATACCTTGGTTCTCAAAAACTGAGGGAAATACTTACGCTACTTTGCTGCATCACCCTTTCCTCTTCAAGGGAAAACCAACACAGTGCTCAAGAGGTAGCAAGAAGGATTTCTGGCGCCGCTGCCGGGGAGGTTGCACCAAGTCAAGTCAAGATTCGATCTCCCATCAACAAGCCATTTCTGGCGCCGTTGCCGGGGAGATCTAAGCACAAGTCAAGACATACCAAGTACCCTTCACAAACTCTTATCCCTCGCATTACATTATTTGCCATTTGCCTCTCATTTTCCTCTCCCCCACTTCACCTTTGTTGTTTTATTCGCCCTTCTTCCGTTCAATCTTTTGTTTGCTTGTGTTACCATGTACCTTCTTTTTGCTTGCATCTTCGCTTGCTAAAAGTTGATGGATCCTCATCCACTTGCTAATCTCTTTAAGATATCCAATTATGATGAACCTATTAGTAGTGAGTTGAGTGCACTAGATTATCTTTATGAGGTTTTGCTTGAAATTCGTGAATCTGAAAAGTGTGATGAATTACTTTATGAAGCGATTCACGATAGTTCTTTGAATAAAAACCATGATTGCAATGATTTTATTATAAATTCTATTGATGTAAATTGTGCTAATAATATGCAAAACCCTAAGCTTGGGGATGCTAGTTTTGCCATGTCCCCTACTTGTTGCAATGGTCATGATTGGGGTGATAGTGCTTCTTATGATCTTGAAAATTTATTTAAGCCCCACGATGAATATGAGATTGATAATAATGTTTGAAATATTGGAAGTGGGTTTGGAAGAGTGTTAACTTTAGATCCCATGTATTTGGAGAATGTTCAATCTTATGCAATTTTCGATAAAAGTGGGTTTGGATAGGTCATGACTCTAGTCAATGGTAATCCCACTATTTTGGAAGAGTGTCAACTTTGCATGCATGTGGATCGTGTTGAAAATATTTTATGTGATATTTATTTTGTTAAATTTGATTATGATCCTACATGTAATTATTATGAGAGAGGAAAATATGGTTGTAGAAATTTTCATGTTACTACATTACCTGTCGTTATGTTGAGATTGCTATTGTTTCTTTCTCCTTCCTCGCATATGCTAGTTTTTGCTTGTCTTGATAATTTGTTTGCTTATATAATTCCTATGCATAGGAAGTATGTTAGACTTAGATGTGATTTTCATATGCTTCATGATGCTCCCTTCGTGTTTCAATTGCTATCTTTCATGTGGGCATCATTAAAATTATAGATTCCTAGCTTAAGGGCATTAAACGATAGCGCTTGTTGGGAGGCAACCCAATTCTATTTTTGTTTCTTGTTTTTTGGTTCTGTTTAGTAATAAATAATTCATCTAGCTTCTGTTTAGATGTGGTTTTATGCTTTTAATTAGTGTTTGTTCCAGGTAGACCCTTTGGGAAGACTTGGGGGAAGTCTTTGCGATCTTGCTGTAAAAAAAACAGAAACTTTAGCGCTCACGAGAATTGCTGCCATTTTTTACTGGAGAGTGCGATTAGGTTGATTATTTTTGCAGATTCCTCACGTCCACCAATTTCTATTTTTCGTGTGTTGTTTGCTTATTTTGATGCATCTATGGCTAGTATCGGAGGGTATGAACTGTAGAGAAGTTGGAATACAGTAGGTTTAAACCAATATAAATAAAGAATAAGTTCATTACAGTACCTTAAGTGGTGGTTTGTTTTCTCGTACTAACGGAGCTCATGAGATTTTCTGTTGAGTTTTGTGTTGTGAAATTTTCAAGTTTTGGGTAAATATTTGATGGATTTTGGAATAAGGAATGGCTTGCCTTTTTGACATGTAGTGCAGCGAGCAACAGAACGCTCAACATCCCGTCTCATCTTTGGCTAAGAGAAATGTGTAGCAAGTATATCCTCCGTCTTCTTCACGCCAAAGTGTCCCATTAATCCTCCTTCATGCGCCTCCTGCAACAATAAAAGACAAACGGAGCTAGCTGGAATGCATAGCTTGTTAGCGGGAAACACAAATCCATCATTAACGATGAACTTGTTCCAAGTTCTCCCTTTCTTACAATTTTGCAATACATCTTTAAATTTAGCATCATACACATATTGATCTTTGATGGTCTCCTAACCAAATATTTTGAAGTCGAGTTGTGAAAGCATAGTATAACGACGAGACAATGCATCAGCAATAACATTTTCTTTAACCTTCTTGTGTTTAATGACGTAAGGGAAAGTCTCAATGAATTCAATCCATTTAGCATGTCTATCATTCAGTTTTGCTTGACTTTTAATGTGTTTCAAAGATTCATGATCAGAATGTATAACAAATTCCTTGGGCCATAAATAATGTTGCCATGTTTCTAAGGTCAAAACAAGAGCATATAATTCTTTATCGTAAGTAGAATAGTTTAGAGTAGGCCCACTCAATTTTTCAGAAAAGTATGCAATAGGTTTGCCATCTTGTAATAACACACCTCCTAATCCAATTCCACTAGCATCACATTCGAGCTCAAAAGTCTTATTAAAATCAGGAAGTTGGAGTAAAGGAGCATGTGTCAACTTATCTTTCAATACCGTGAAGGCTTCTTCCTGTGCGGTACCCCAAACAAAAGGCACATCCTTCTTTGCAAGCTCGTTGATAGGTTCAGCAATGGTGCTGAAATCTCTCACAAAACGCCTATAGAAACCAGCGAGGCCAAGGAAACTCCTCACTTGTGTGACCGTTTTGGGCTGCGGCCAACTCTCAATAGCTTCAATCTTGGCTTGATCAACTTCAATTCCCTATGGAGTAAAAACATAGCCAACAAAAGATACTCGGTCGGTGCAAAAGGTGCACTTTCCAAGGTAACCAAACAAACGTGCATCATGTAGAGCAATAAAAACAGCACGTAAATGTTCAAAATGTTCCTCCAAAGATTTACTATAAATCAGTATATCATCAAAATAGACTACCATAAATCGTCCAATGAAAGCACGTAAAACTTCGTTCATTAATCTCATGAAAGTACTAGGTGCATTAGTTAACCCAAACGGCATGAATAACCACTCATATAAACCAAACTTAGTTTTAAATGTTGTTTTCATTCATCTCCTTATTTCATACGAATTTGATGGTATCCACTACGCAAATCAACTTTGAAGAATATTGTAGAGCCACTCAATTTATCAAGCATATCATCTAGCCTAGGAATAGGATGACGATAACGAAGAAGAATATTATTAATGCCTCCACAATCAACACACATACGTGATGTACCATCCTTTTTCAGCACTAGAATAATAGGAACAACACAAGGACTAAGGGATTCGCGAATATAACCTTTGTCGAGCAGCTCCTGGACTTGACGCATAATCTCCTTCGTGTCCTCTGAATTGGTGCGGTATGGTGCACGGTTGGGTAGCGAAGCACCAGGAATCAAGTCAATCTGATGCTCAATCCCTCGAATAGGTGGTAATCCCGGTGGCACGTCTTGTGGAAAGACGTCAGTGAACTCCTGCAAAATTTTAGTAATAGCAGGAGGCAAAGAGGAAGGAACGTCCTCGAATGAAAATAATGCCTCTTTGCACACAAAAGCATAGCAAACAGATTTGCTGATATCTAGATCATCAATAACAGATTTGGTGGCAAGTAAACATGCACTTTTCAATTTAATTTCAGAAGCAACACTAGTTGGTTTATTATTAGGCTTAATTTGTTGCTCAAATTCTTTTGCCACAATCTGATTTTCACTCTTGTTCTGCTCCAGTTTTGCTTTATTAGCTCTACTAATACCATCTTTCAAAATGGAATCAGGAGTCATAGGAAGCAAAGTAATATGTTTATCCTTATGAGCAAGAGTATACTTATTGTTTCTACCATGGTGTATAGAATTTTTATCAAATTGCCATGGTCTACCAAGTAATAAGGAACATGCTTGCATGGGTACCACATCACAATCAACATAATCAACATATGTAGAGACAGTAAAATGCACATGAACAGTACGGGTTACCTTAACCTTGCCGCTTTTATTGAACCATTGGATATAGTAAGGATGTGGATGTGGTCTTGTGGTGAGAGATAGCTTCTCCACCATCTTCATGCTAGCCAAGTTGTTGCAGCTCCCTCCATCTATGATGACGTGAACAGAACGTTCCTTCACAACTCCCTTTGTATGGAACAAATTATACCTCTGATTTTTCTCTGCTTGTGTGACCTACACACTCAAAACACGTTGAGCAACTAAACATTCATACCTATCAGCGTCTTCAGGAGCCATGTACCGTGTCTCATCTTCAGAATCATCTCCACCGTGTTCTTCACGTGTAATAAGAGCCAAAATCTCCTTATCATAGTCACTAGCGAACTCATAACCACCATCCTAAGTAGCAATCATCACACGTTGAGATTTGCATTCTCTCACATAATGACATCTTCCCTTAGAATGATGACAAATAATAACACTTGTGTTCCCTATTGATGCCATGAAAGAAGAAGAGCTCTGTACAGGCCCGACATGTGTGCTCTTGGTAGATAGTGGTGGTTGTGCCTGCTTTCTTGTATCACGACCGGAGGTGGCAGCTGATGGAGGTGCCGATGCAGTAGAATGTGTGGAAGTAGAGGATGCATGCGGTGTCCATGAGGAAGGTCGACCTGCAGAAAAGTTAGTTCATGCCAATGCCTGTCGATCCTGCACTTCACGTTCAGCTTTACAAGCAAGATGGAATAAATGAGTGATATTATTATAGTCCTTATACTCTAGAATGGTCCGAATCTCTCTATTTAATCCTCCCATAAAACGTGCAAGCATATCTTCATTATCCTCAACAATACCACATGTAATCATGCCAGTTTGTAATTCCTGATAATATTGCTCTACGGAATTTTTTCCTTGTCTTAAACGCTACCATTTTTGAAGTAATTCACGTTGATAATATGTTGGAACCCAACGAGTACGCATAGCAATTTTCAAAGCAGCCCAAGTAGTTGTAATATTATTCAGATATAATCTACGATGTTCAGACCACCACACACAAGCAAAACTAGTGAAAGCACAAAGTGCAGCAGCAGCACGTCTCTCCTTGGGATATTCTAAACATGTAAAACGTTGTTCGGTTTCTAACTCCCAAGTAAGATATATATTAGGAATGTATCTACCCTCAAATGGTGGAATATTCAATTTCAGTTTAGGGATATGGTCATGATCTCGTACCTGAGCGAGAGCCCCACCATTGTGATTATTTGCATGTGGATGACCTGGTGGTTGTGGTGCTGGTGGTTGCTGTTGTTGTTGTTGTTGTTGTTGTTGTTGTTGTTGTTAGGAATGTATCTACCCTCAATTGTTGTTGTTGTTGTTGTTGTTGTTGTTGTTGTTGTTGTTGTTGTTGTTGTTGTTG
>NC_041386.1:310720090-310720742 GCF_002162155.2 Triticum dicoccoides
AGGATAATCCAAGAACTAGATACTCAAAATGTCCATAACCGGGGACACGGCTAATCATGATTAGTTTGTTACTCTGCAGAGGTTTGCGCACTTTTCCCACAAGACTCGATCGCCTCCGTTTGGTTTCTCGCACTACAGGGTGTTTGAGAAGGCGGATGACCGAGACATAGTCTTTCAGAAGCGCTAGCACCTTACATGTGGGGTAAACCGGTACACCTACATCCCCTACATCTGCTAGTCTACCCCGTAAGAGTTCGCACAACTTAGTCAACTATGCTAGAGCCCATAGTAGCATGTGGCTGCACACGGAAGTTTCTAGCATGAAAAATCTTATGATCCCTTTGAGCCTGGGTGGCGGTCCAAAATAAAAACAGGCAAGTCCTGATAGACATCAGGTGCCTCAATCCACCCAGATGTGTGTTTAAGTTGCCACCTTAGATAAACCATTAAAATTATCAATCTCACATCTGTCATGGATATCACTCACTTTCAGTCAATCAATCAAGCAATCAATCAAATCTATCTATTTGTTTATAACATTCCAAAATTTAGAATTTTGGGATGTTACATTGGTGTTGTTGTTGTTGTTGTTGTTGTTGTTGTTGTTGTTGTTGTTGGTGGTGTTGTTGTTGGTGTTGTTGTTGTTGTTGTT
>NC_041386.1:310723284-310741737 GCF_002162155.2 Triticum dicoccoides
TTGTTGCTGTTGCTGGTGCTGTTGTTGTTGCTGTTGGTGTTGTGCTGCTGCTGCTGCTGCTGCTGCTGGTGTTGGTGGTGTTGTTGTTGTTGTTGTTGTTGTTGTTGTTGTTGTTGTTGTTGTTGTTGTTGTTGTTGGCAGGTGTTGTTGGCAGGTGCAGCCGGTGGTGGTTGTGGAAGACGCGCAAGCAGTTTATTAAATTTATTATCGAGCTTTGTTTCGAACGTCTTCTCAAGACCTGTTATCTTATCCATCGCCTCTTCAAAATTGTTCAGCACATCTTGCACCTGTTCATTCATCATTTGCTGAAATTTATCATGCAACTCCTTATTCGTCATGTTCTCCCAGTCAGTCTCATCGACTTGTGATCCTGCCATGGTTAGCAGCAATAGAAACACACAAGAATATGATCCTACAGACTACTAGAAAATGGTGGTGGTGGAGCGTCACAAATCCGTCAAGCAAATCTCAAATTCTTACCAGTTCTTACCCAGCAGCAAGCGGTGATCGGCAACCGTCGTAGTCAAAACTCTCAAAGCATGGATAGAGCGATTACCAGGGAGAATCAAATGCATGACGTAGATGTATGTGCATGGGGAGCAGCACCTCGCGGCGGCCATCGCCGTTGAGGTCGGCGACGAGCGGCGGCAGGAGGCGCTCCACGTCTCCCGGAACGAGAAGTCGCCCTCGTGCTGCCGGAGGAGGAGGGGCATGGGTCAGTTAGCATTCCGGATCGAATCGGAGAGGGGGGAGGAGGAGGGCTGACCTGGAGCAAGAAGAAGACGGTGAAGGCGGCGAGGAGGAGGATGCCGTGGTTGCGCTTCCGCATCTTGGCGGCGGCGAGGAGCTCCGGCGACCGCCCACCGGAGGGATCTCAGAGAGGGAGGGGGCGAAGAAAGCAGAGTGTACCAGCAGTGGCCACCACTGGAGTATGAGGGAGAGACGAGGAAAGTGAGAGAGGGGGAAAGTGAGGGAGAGAGGAGGGATTCGGCTGAGGATATGGGGATTTCACCTGCCTCGTACTTAGTAGTAGCAAGGGGTGTAAAACCGCGCTACTACTATCAACTTAGTAGTAGCGCAGGTTTGTACCCCTCGCTACTACTATGGCATGTCCCGGGAGGGCACGGTAGAGACCGCTTAGTAGTAGCGTGGGTTAAAAACCCGCGCTACTAGTATCAACTTAGTAGTAGCGAGGGTTAAAAACCCGCGCTACTAGTAAGTAGTAGTAGCGAGGGTTATAAACCCTCACTACTAGTAAGCGTCTGCCTATAAGCTTTTCCCTAGTAGTTGAATAAACACTCAATGACGGTACTGTGCTAGACCTAGGTTAGACCGTGCTAGAGACACGAGCCTAGAACACTAACAAAATCACAGCGCTGCACGTAAACAAGGGACGAGCACACTCTGATTTTTTTCTTGTTTTTTGCACTTTTTTCCTCTCTCTTTTTGCTCAGCAACAATTTTTTTTGAAAAGTCTACAAATGGTCCAAAAACTGCCTAGCCAGAATTTTCCAGACATAATTTTTTTAAACTGAAACTATTTTTATTGTAGGGTAGCACGGAAGTTGGGGAATCCTACTCTGTCATGACTTGGAGTATGGCATGATCTGGAAATCCAAAACAGAGTAACAAAATACTGGACTCGGACTAGGACTGGTGGCGGAGGTGAATCTGGCGGAACTCGGACTGGTGGCGGCGATGAATCTGGTGGAACTCAGACTGGTGGCGGATATATGTTGCAGGTGGACTCGAATTGGCGTGATGGCGGCGGATAGCTGGTGGCGTATATGGCCTCAGATTGGCGGTGAAGTTGGTGCGGTGGTGGTATACGGCAGCAGTGATGATGATGATGATGATGATGATGATGATGATGATGATGATGATGATGATGTGGTGGTGATATATGGCAGCGGCAACGTGACAACCTGTGAACAGAACTCGAAACTCTAAAGGACTAGACACTAAGACCAGGAACTTGACCATCAAGTTGTTGTTGTTGGCAGGTGCAGCCAGTGGTGGTTGTGGAAGACGTGCAAGCAGTTCTTTAAATTTATTATCGATCTTTGTTTCGAACGTCTTCTCAAGGCCAGCTATCTTATCCACGGCCTCTTCAAAATTGTTCAACACATCTTGCACCTGTTGAGTCTTGCTGAAATTTATCATGCAACTCCTTATTCGTCATGTTCTCCCAGTCAGTCTCATCGACTTGTGATCCTGCCATGGTTAGCAGCAATAGAAACACACAAGAATATGATCCTACAGACTACTAGAAAATGGTGGTGGTGGAGCGTCACAAATCTGTCAAGCAAATCTCAAATTCTTACCAGTTCTTACCCAGCAGCAGGCGGTGATCGGCAACCGTCGTAGTCAAAACTCTCAAAGCTTGGATAGAGAGATTACTAGGGAGAATCAAACGCACGACGTAGATGTATGTGGAGCTGGGAAGGCTTATAATATGGTAGCAAAAAGGGTCAACAATAATCAATTTAGAGATGCAAAGTTGAATAAACGCTCAATGACGGTACTGTGTTATTCCTGGCTAGACCGTGCTAGAGACGCGAGCCTAGAACACTAACAAAATCACGGCTCTGCACGTAAACAAGGGACAAGCACACTCTGATTTTTTTTTGCACTTTTTTCCTCTCTTTTTTTGCTCCGCGACAAATTTTTTTCGAAGTCTACAAATGGTCCAAAAACTGCCTATCCAGAATTTTCCAAACTTAGTTTTTTTTTAAACTGGAAATAATTTTCTTGTGTGGGTAGCACGGAAGTTGGGGAATCCTACTCTGTCATGACTTGGAGTATGGCGTGATCTAAAAATCCAAAACAGTTTAACAAAATACTGGACTCTGACTAGGACTGGTGGCGGAGGTGAATCTGGTGGAACTCGGACTGGTGGTGACGATGAATCTGGTGGAACTCAGACTGGTGGCGGATATATGTTGCAGGTGGACTCGAATTGGCGTGATCGTGGCGGATAGGTGGTGGCGTATATGGACTCGGATTGGCGGTGAAGTTGGTGCGGTGGTGGTATACGGCAGCATCGATGATGGTGATGATGCGGTGGTGATATATGGCAGCAGCAACGTGACAACCTGTGAACAGAACTCGAAACTCTAAAGGACTAGATGCTAAGACTAGCAACTTGACACGACAATGCAACCGCAAATTCAACAAAGAAAATACAGAAAAGAATATGCAAAGGCTCAGATTGGTTTGGATTGGATGAACTAACCCTAATTTTTTTGGCTTTTTCGTGGACTATAGGTATGAAGAACCGACTCGATCTAAACTACGAAAAAATCTGTAAAATCTCACCGAGCAACCTGGAAATATGATACCACTTGATTGAGGCAAAGTTGTCCCGTCTTTGGATAAGATGCTGGCTATCGTTTTGGAGGAAGTCGACTCTGACGATCCGACTACGAACGTGCGACGACATCGCGCCTTAGAAATCGCTAAACCAACTCCGAGAGGTTATTGACCACACCGGAGGACGATCAACTAGACCACGAAGGTCTGTTTCCCGCAGGCAAACAAAGAACAAGCAAGAAACTAATATTGCAATTCTGGATATTGTGAATATAAGAGGAAAGATTTATTGATCAAGGTTGGGTTCTGTGACGCCTTTGTCTGGTCGTTGAACACAAACGAAGTACGCGAAGTTGCAGCTATGGCAAACTTTAATCTAAACAAAACCCAAAGTCTAAACGATGCCCTAAGGGCTATATATATGGAGGAAGAGGGGGGGGGGGGATTTCGCGGCCCTTGGAGGAGGGGTCCGAAACCAACCATAACTCTTGTTTCCCCACACATACGAACTCTAAAAATAGCCTATACTCAAGTATTTCGAAATTACATGGGCCTGGCCCAATAATAAGGTGACGCAGCACCTATAATAGCCTCTGGACGAAATTTATGAAGTGGCATCTTGTATATTTCGTCCAAGGCTTCACACATTCATTATGGTGGCTTCAATGTCCTAAAGTCATCACTTGTAACTCCATTCTTGTCCCCTTGCGCATGCCATCATCTCCATGCTTTATCTTGCTCCAATAATCATCCTTCTTGTCCAAGCTAAGCCCTTCATTCGTAAGCAAGACAAAATGTATCCAATTTAGGCAGCATCATATTCTCACAAACATTAGAATCTTTACCAAGAAACGAAAGTACTAATTGGCGTGCGCGAGCTCTAGTAATTGGTCATGTATATGTATCAGTAGGGGTTGTGGGTGTAACTTTGTTAGTGATGTCCTCATCAGGGAGAGGTGCTTAGCTTTGGGTTCAATCTTGCCGTGTCCTTACCAAGTGACAAAGTAGGGGTAGCGAGGCACGTATTGTATTTTTGTCATCGAGGATAAAAAGATAGGGTTTTCAGCATATTGCTTGAGTTTATTCTCTACATCATGTCATCTTACTTAAGGCGTTACTCTATTCGTTATGAACTTAATACTCTAGATGTAGGAAGGAGTCGGTCGATGTGTGGAGTAATAGTAGTAGATGCAGACAGGAGTCGGTCTACTTGACATGGACGTTTTGCCTATATTGCATAATCATTGCCTTGGGTATCGTTATAACTTTGTGGCTTTTTATCAATTGCTCGACAGTAATTTGTTCACCCACCGTATTATTTGCCTTCAAGTGAGAAGCCTCTAGTGAAACCTATGGCCCCCGGGTCTATTTCCCATCATATTAGTTTCCGATTTACTATTATTGCAATCTTTTATTTTTAGATCTATAAACCAAAAAATCCAAAAATATTTTATATTTTGTTTAGTTTTATTTATCTCTACAGATCTCACCTTTGCAAGTGACCATGAAGGGATTGCCAACCCTCTTTATCGCGTTGGGAGCAAGTGTTTGATTATTTGTGCAGGTGCATCTATTGGGGACTTGCGCGTTTCTCATACTGGATTGATACCTTGGTTCTTAACTGAGGGAAATACTAATCTCTACTATATTGCATCACCCTTTCCTCTTCAAGGGAAAAACCAACGCAAGCTCAAGAAGTAGCATGAAGAATTTCTGGCGCCGTTGCCGGGGAGATCTACGCCAAGCCTACCAAGTACCCATCATAAACTCTCGTCTCTTGCATTACATTATTCGCCATTCACCTCTCATTTTACTCTCCCCCACTTCTAAAACGATTTTTGAAATGATTTGCCCTTTTCTTCGCCCTTCTTTCGTTCGTCTTTTTGTTTGCCCTTATGTCTTACTTGGTTTGTTTGTTCGTTTGCTTGGTATAATTGTGTGTTTATTGAAAATCAGAAGGAAAGAGTTGATGGATCCTCATCCACATGCTAATCTTTTTAAGAGATCCAATTATGATGAACCTATTGCTAGTGAATTGACTGCACTATATTATCTTTATGAGGTTTTGCTTGAAATTCGTGAATCTGAAAATTGTGATGAAGTGTTAAAAGAAGATATTTATGAAGTGATTCACTATAGCTCCTTGAATCAAAAGCATGATTGTAATGATATTATTTTAAATTTTATTAATGTCAATTGTGTTAATGATATGCAAATCCCTAAGCTTGGGCATGCTAGTTTTGCTATGTCCACTACTTGTTGCAATGATCATGATTGGGGTGATTCTTCTTATAATCTTGAAAAAATATTTAAGCTCCACGATGAATATGAGATGATAATAATGTTTGCAATAATATTAAAAGTGGGTTTGGAAGAATGTCAACTTTAGATCCCACAAATTTGGAAAATGTTCAATCTTATGAAGTTTTTGATAAAAGCTGGTTTGAAAAGGTCATGACTTTATTTGATGATAATCCCACTCTTTTGGAAGAGTGTCAATTTTGCATGCATGTGGATCCTATTGAGAATATTTTATGTGATAGTTATATTGTTGAATTTGATTGTGATCCTACATGTAATTATTATAAGAGAGGAAAATATGGTTGTTGAAATTTTCATGTTACTAAATTACCTCTCGTTATGTTAAGATTGCTATTGTTCATTTCTTCTTCCTTGCATATGCTAGTTTTTGCTTGCCTTGATAATTTGCTTGCTTATAAGATCCCTATGCATAGGAAGCATGTTAGACTTAAACTTATTTGTTACATGTTTTATGATGCTCTCTTCGTATTTCAATTGCTATCTTTCATGTGAGCATCATCGAAATCTCAAAGCCTAGCTTAATGGCTTCAAAAAAGCGCTTGTTGGGAGATAACCCAATATTTTCCTTTTCTGTTTTTCATTAAATAATTTATCTAGCCTCTGGTTAGATGTGTTTTTGTGTTTTAATTAGTGTTTGTGCCAAGTAAGATCTTTGGGATGGCTTATAGTGATAGTTGATTTGATTTTGTAGAAAAACAGAAACTTTTGCGCCCAATAAAATAATTATCATTTTTAACAGAAGCGTGATAAAATACTTACTTTTTACAGAAGATTAATATACAAATTTCCACATTGTCCTATTTTTTCAGAAATTTTGGAGTTACATATGTATTTCTGAGTTAAAGTGATGCGGAGCATCCTATGGACATCATCATGTCAAGAGTCCGTTTGGCAAGTGACACGTGTGACATCTGCTCCACATAGATAAAGATGAATCATCTCCTTTACACATGTGCACTTGACCCCTTCGAGTATGGTATACTACTTGACACTCCACTCGTGAGCATGCATAGGTATTGTCGGAACGGTACGGACAACGAGGAGGAGTGTGAGTGCAAGTGTACACCTACACCATCCGCGAGGGAAGCCTGGAAGAGAAGACGGAAGAAGAAGGAGCTGCAGAGTCTACTGTGGTCGGATGACCGGAAGACACCGGATGTCCGACCCTCTACAGCCGCCGGACGACCGACGAACACCGAACGTCCGACAAGTCCCAGGCACCGAACGTCCGACGCTCACCGGAAATCCAGTGCCACCTATCCCAAAGCAAAACGACGGACTTACGACGCCCATCGGACGTCCGGTCCCCCTCGAGCCATCGCACGTTCGACAACAACCGGACGTCCGGTCCCCCTCGAGCCGTCGGACGTCTGACAACAACCGAACGTCCGGTAACTTCCTGTGCGCAGACGCGGGCCTTTGGCCTTGTGTCCCTTCCCACTTACCCTTTCGCCCACTTAGACTATAAATACCCCCTACCTCCTCCTAGCTAGGGCTAGCATTGTGATAGCTCATATTAGAAATAGAGCCTCGCTCATCCATATCGGATCTACTCCATGAGAGAGACCCCGGCCCCTCTACGGAGAAGATCCACCTTGGATTCAAGACCCCTTATGGGAAGATCCCCTTGTGGATTCAAGACCTCCTCTACGGAGAAGAACTAGCTACCCTATGTATCGTCCTTTGTCGGATTTGGACCGTGTATCTCTTTGTGTTCATGGATCTAGCACATGTGTGATTGTTTCTTGTCTATTGGAGTGATTCATCTCTTTCCGCTCGTGTTTTCCCTCTCGTCTTCTTCATGTTCTTAGTTGGGATCCGCTCCTTTCGTGAAATATCGGGCCACTAGGGTTCTATCCTACATCATCTTGGTATCATGAGCCACGATGATTACGATTTCGGAGCCTACCCTATTTGTTTTCTAGCCTAATTTTGTTGTGTTCTTCCCCAATTTCGAAAATTCCCCACAAAAATAGCCCCAATTGTTTTTTTGTGATTTGTTGGTTTGAAGATGTTTTGTTGATTTTGATCCATGGATTTGCTCGCCCTCAAGTGGATCTAGCATATCCCTAAGTTTCCCCATCTTTCATCCACGAAACCTTCTCAATTTTGACCCCAAAATCCCCAAATTCAATCTAAAATCACGTCCCGAAACTCGCATCTCGCGTTGACCCCGACCCACCGGACGATCGACGTTTTACGGACGTCTGGAGCCCCAGGAAACACCGGACGTCTGACCTTTTCCGGACATCCGGAACCCCTAACCCGAGCCAAATTTACGAATTTCCAACCCGACCGGACGTCCGGCGACCGGACATCCGTCCTTTTGCGAACGTCCGTAACCTGTAGATATTGACTTCAGCTGATTCTTGTTTCAGCCGTAACTAATTCATCCGAACTCCGATTTTGACGTTCTTTAGCTCGTTTTGAAGCTCTTGACACCCCCCTTCTCACAAAAATACCACAAACATCATTTGACTCCATCAAATGTTTGGAACTTTGGCATCTTTGCCTAGGGCTTCCACCACATCATCCGCTACACCACCACCGACTTCCGCAACCTAACCAATTTTGTTCCCCATTGCATATGTGTTTGCTTGAGTAGTGCTTCGAGTCTCCTAAGATGTTTCGGCTACTTAGGGACGGTTGCTTCTTACCAACCTTACACTTCCGCCACTCCAACTTAACCCAATTTTGTTTGTGGTGTGAGTTGTGTCTCCTAAGATGCTTCGGCTACTTAGGGACCGTGCTTCCAACTCCAACACCGTGTATAGTCCACCACCTTACACTCCATTTCCACATTGCGTCTCAAAACCCATCATTGCATTTCGGCAATCCCAATGAGCTTCCGCAACCACCACTGCATTCCCGTTACCACCATTTGACATTTGAGACTTTGAGTTTTTCAGTTTTTCCATTTCCTAAGGTGTTTCGGCTACTTAGGGACGAGTCTCCACCATCTTGGTATCTACATCAAGAACACCACCACTCATCATCGCCAAGGACGGCAACCTCCATATCATCTCGGTATCGTGGTATCTCTCCATTGTATATTCCCTTGCCATTGCATTGATAACACCTAGCCCATTTTTGCGTCACTTGCCTATCGAGACTAGCCTTTGAGTATTGCCGGCAACATTACTTGTCCACATTAGTGGTCTACACCTTCCAATGTATACATACCATACCATATCATGTTGGTATCATATCATCCCTTGTGCCACAAGTTTGTTCCCGTATATACCCAGTTGCTATCTTGGTTTGTGCATTTCGCATTGTGGCCATATACAAAGAAAAAGAGAATAAGCTTTTAAGAAAAAGAGAAAGAGCAAAGAAGCTTGTAAGCAAGTGACATAGCATCATACCACATTGCATATAAGATTGTCATATGCGATCATCTTGGATCATAGCACCGGAACATCATACATATATAGCATACTTGGGATAGAAGTCGTTGCATTTTTGTCTCCTATAGGCTGTGCACAAGTGTCGTATCCTCCAATTGACCAATCGTGCTAGCGTCCCTCTAGAGTTCTGCATCAAGAGCATTTTCCATGCATTCCACATTTTGAGCTCATTCCTTGGTTGCACGTCCCCATTTATCTATCTGTGTGTGTGTTTTCGTGTGCCACATATTGCTATTGGTCTACTTGTTTCACTTGCAAATTTGTGAATCTATTTCAACTTTATTTACTCTTGCTAACACTTTGAATTAAATTTCTTGTGCCACTATCCTCACCGAGATCCACCATAAGCCTTATTTCTGTAGGTGTGATATATCGACAAGATCGATACCAATTGTGCTATTTCCTTGTTACACTATTGAGTGATCATTGATCCATCTTCAACATCTTTCAATGTACATTTGGTATAGTTCTTCTCTTTCTCCCACTCATATTTGCTCGAGTCTTGTGATGGATAGGCAAGGCATTTCATCTTCGGTCTACAACAACAACGACGAGTTCGACGCCATGAACAACTCTAACAACGCCAAGATGCAAGCTCAAATGGAGGAGATCAAAGCCCTCATCAAGTCCTACACGCGGTCTTCCTCATCTTTGAGAAAAAACTCACGAGCACATGCCTCTGAGCTACCATCTCCAGCAAAATCACATCAACATCGACATCATGACCAACAAGGACGTGAAGGTCAAGAGCTCAACACCAACAACCGCTCAAAGACTTCACCATCTCCCTTGGCATCTTCACCAAGCGACTTCAAGGCATCTTCGCCTATGGACATACGACATCTTCGCCCACAAACACTTCAAGAAAAGCTACCCAAGCTCAAGTCTGCGACTTCCATGAGCTACTACAACCTCGACACCAACCATGAGATTCCTTTCTATGGGACTCTAGAACCTAAGGAGTATCACGAGTGGGAGCGTTTGATGGATGACTACCTCAAGCTACATAGAGTTCCTCCTGAAGGTCAAGTGAAGTGCGCCACAAGGAACTTCCACGACTACGCGTCCACATGGTAGCTTCATGCACCTTCAGATACCTATGACATGAGTTGGCCCAAGACGAAGAGAGCTGTGTGGCGAGAGTTCGTGCCTCCAACCTACATGGAACAACTTCTACGCCAATTAGAGAACACCATCCAAGGATCCAAGTCCATCGACGAGTAATTCAAGGAGATGAATAAAGCCTTGCGACATGCTAGCGTGGACGACCCCATTCCGATGAAGTTCCACTTCGTGATTGGATTGCACAACGACATCTCCAAGACTATCTTCCTCGAACTACAAGTCCCTCGATGACTACTACATTGGTGCTCTCAAGGCGAAACAAGAACTCATGAAGGCCAAGGGTTCTCCATCCCAAGCACACTTCTCGAAGACCAAGCTCCAAGAAGGTGAGCATGAGGATAGTACCACCAAGATGTCCAAGGCCGATGAGCTCCAAGACGATGCTCCCAAGTTTGACTTCATCGCCATCCCTCTTTGTGGCATTGATGGTGCCGAGTCTACTTCGACTCTTTTTCAAGATGGTGTGGCAACGACTATGACTATGGAGCCAATCAAGGAACATGCTTTGGAGGCATGCGAAATGGTGACGAGCACGGAGGATGCTTCCATCTTAGGAGGCGAGAGTGATGATGTGCCATCTTCAGCCTTCATCCACGGCGACGACAACGAGATGGTTGAGCATGGGATTTTCCCTTCGACCACGGTGGCATATGTTGACTTGAGTGACTTTAGCCACCATATTGAGAGTGAGAGTAACTTCACCACTAGGCCGACATATGATGTGTTGCCACAATTCCCATGTGAGGAGAGCCACAACCCCCACCACTTGAGTGAGATGAGTGACTCCACCATATGTGAGGTTGAGCACACCTATTTTGAGGGAGTGAGTGAACCACCACATAGAGAGAGTGTGATAGTTGATAGGGCATGTGAGGCCATTTGCATTTCTAACAACTTGACCTCTACCTCTATTGTGTCTTCTCATTTGGTGCTAGGTCCCATATATGAGGACACGCCGATTCGCGATGACTACGTCCTCCCTTTGGAAAAGACGATGGCCATGGTGGAATATGACGCATCCCCCACATGGTTCCTTCAAGAGGAAGATGACCACCATTTGGTCTTTCCCACCTCACCTACACCACATGAGTGGAATGACAAAGGTAACATAGGTGAAGGTGATGCTCTAGTCCCACTAGTGGACATTCTTGACATTGATTGCTTGCATGATGTTGATCAACCTATTACCATGCTTCATGCTAGTGCGAATTCCTCATGCGATGATTTTCCCATTTATGATGAGTATGATGATTGCCATGTGGAGTCTATTAGTTGTGATGCCATGTTACATAGGATTTTTTGTGATCATTCTTTAGGTCACACCATGTATGTCAATCCTCTTGACTTGTCATATGCAATGCATGAGATCAATCATATGTCATATTTGCAATCTCTTCATACTGACTATGTATGTGCTATTCAAATAAACCCAATTTGCACATATGGCATAGATGACAAGCCTATGGTTATTGGCATTTGTTTCTCTTGTGATGATATATACATGCTACCTTTGCATCATTTATCTCATATTCCATGCCATAACCACCTACCTTCGGATATGCATTGTTTTTGATGTTTTTCATTTTCTCCATGTGATGTTTACGATATTGCTCATGAGGAGACCCCCATAGTTTCCTCATACATTTTAGAAGATTTTGATTCATCCCATCCATTGCATGATCCTCATACTTATGTGCACAATATGCTCCCCATGAATAAAAATGTTATTGTTGTGCCTTATACTTATATGCTCAATTTGCATCCCCATCGTGTTATACACAATAACTATTCTTTCGTGATGGACGACATGTTCTTATACCATGCATCAAATTTCTTTGAGCGATGCTTATCTTGTGCTAACTCTCACGTGCACATACACATCATGATGGATGATGTGTACATTTACCACACACACAATCTCTTCCGTTTGTGTCTCTTTTGTGTTGGTACCCATGAATTCTTGTCAACCTCGCAATCCCAAGAGTTGACAAAACAAGCTCTAGAGAGCAATGATGACTTGGGATCCCATGGAGTGTCTTTCCCACCACTCTCTTTGTGCAAAGACTTTGCGCATTTCTTCTAGATGGCTCTCACTTGGCTATGGGTTATTGTCCATTATATATCATTTGCCCATCTTTCCATGTTCACTTTGCATGATATGCTCATTCCTATTCCTTTGCCATGCATTTGTGACCCATGCTTTGCATTACACATGATGATTGATTCTACTACTTGTATGTGTATTCGCAAGCTTGGTGGAGATATTGCTTGCTATTGCCATGTTTGCTTTGTACCCCATGCCTTTGATGATACTTTCATCTTGCCTTGTGTTCGTGCTTGTGATATGTCATGTACATTGCTTATGACTATTATTTGCTCACATGACATGATTGCCATGATTTCCCCTAGTGTGTTGCATCTTCGCTACACTAGTTTGCACAACATGATTGATATGCTTGCTTGTGTTTCATCACCGATGATTCATATTTTCTCATTTCTTGCGGTTGATGACAACCATCTACATGCTTTACACCTGATTGTTATTGCTTCTTGTCATATATCTCCATGTGTTGCCTCTCTCATGCTAGATGATTTGCCATGTATTGAGTGCAACGATACATTTAGCATTGCTAATGAGATTGCCCCCATAGCATTCTCACATATGATTGGAGATTTTGACATTTTTCTTGTGCATCATGCTTGTCTTGCCTCTTTGCACCATATACCTAGTTCCATGAATATAGCCATTGTTGCATCATATTATTCATGCACTTATGCTACTAATGGTTATGTGCAAGAGAGGAGAACCATCATGATGGATGATGTGTTTTTCTACCATGCGCATACGTTCTTTGCTTTGTTTTCTGCATGTGTAGGAAACTTGGACTTCGTGTCAACTTCCAAGTCACATGAGTTGACCATTCGAGCTCTTGAGATCGAGCCTCATACATTCGACCACGACTCGCTTCTACACCACCTTTCCTACCACTTCGGCAATGTGAAGAATGCACAAGCACACAACTTCAAGGTGACATCTTTCTTGAGCATGGATATTGCGGATCATACTACTTGTGTTGCTCGCACCATGAGACTTATTGTTCATCTTGGACCACTTGATTGCACACATGTTAGAGATCTTGCTTCGTCTTGTCATTTTCACAATTCCATGCATCATGATATATATGCCTTGTGTGTTGCATCCAATTCTTGGATTACTTGCTCCTATCACATGTTTGGTTGCAACAATGCCGTTTCTTCACATATGCCATGTCCCATTGATTGCTACATGCTTGCCTTGATTGCCTCATACATGATGAACAATTGCCTTTTCTATTGTGTTGAGTGCCACACTATATTCACTACACCCCATGCACATTATGCTTGGATCGTCTTGCACTTGACCCATGTATTTAGACACTTCATTTTATTTGGTGTTGTGAATGATTCCTATGCCTACCATAGACCTTTCATTGAGAAATTGTGAATGCTTTCTATGAACTTGAGGTAGATGCTTCTTCTCTTGTCACACATATTTGCATCACTACCTCACATTCACATGCTTGTCCCCATGATTTCTTTGCTTGTGCTAGATTGATATGCTTACGTGCCATGTCACAATCCTTTGTCACACTATATGCTTTGCATGATGACGACACTTGTTTGGTGAATCACCTCTTGAATGCTTGGTTTTCCACTAACACTAACCACATTTATTTTTCCAAGTGTTTGTTGTCCTTGCTCATTTTGAAGGAATCACGAGACGGTGCGATAGTGGATAGTGCCCACTTCAAGCTTGAATATGATGCCTACTTGGTGAACATCCACTTCTACACGGTGAAGCCATCTCTTTCCCATGGTGATTTGGTTTTCGATCCGAGGTCGGATCTTTCACAAGGGAGGGGAGATGACGCGGAGCATCCTATGGACATCACCATGTCAAGAGTCCGTTTGGCAAGTGACACGTGCGACATCTACTCCACATACATAAAGGAGAATCATCTCCTTTATATGTGTGCACTTGACCCCTTCGAGGATGGTATACTACTTCACACTCCACTCGTGTGCATGCATAGGTATTGTCGGAACGGTACAGATGACGAGGAGGAGTATGAGCGCAAGTGTACACCTACAGCATCCGCGAGGGAAGCCTGGAAGAGAAGACGGAAGAATAAGGAGCTGCAGAGTCTATAGTGGCCGGACGACTGGAAGCCACCGGACGTACGACCCTCTACAGCCGCCGGACGACCGACGAACACTGGACGTCCGACAAGTCCCAGGCACCGGACGTCTGACGCTCACTAGAAATTCGGTGCCACCTATCCCGAAGCAAAACGACGGACTTCCGATGCGTGCCGGACGTCCGGTCCCCCTCGAGCCGTCGGACGTCCGACAACGACCGGACGTCTGGTAACTGCCTGTGCGCAGCCGTAGGCCTTTGGCTTTGTATCCCTTCCCACCTACCCTTTTGCCCACTTAGACTATAAATACCCCCTACCTCCTCCTAGCTAGGGTTAGCGTTGTGATAGCTCATATTAGAGATAGAGCATCGCTCATCCATATCAGATATGCTCCACGAGAGAGACCGCGGCCCCTCTACGGAGAAGATCCACCTTGGATTCAAGACCTCCTCTACGGAGAAGAACCGGCTACCCTATGTATCGTCCTTTGTTGGATTTGGACCGTGTATCTCTTTGTGTTCATGGATCTAGCACATGTGTGATTGTTTCTTGTCTATTTGAGTGATTCCTCTTTCCCGCCGTGTTGTTCGTGTTCTTAGTTGGTATCCGCTCCTTTCGTGAAAGATCGGGCCACTAGGGTTCTACCCTACATCATACAGATTACTGCAGACTATTCTGTTTTTGACGGATTCTGTTTTCTTTGTGTTGTTTGCTTATTTTGATGAATCTATGGGTAGTATCAAGGGGTATGAACCATGGAGGAGTTGGAATACAGTAGATATTACACCAATATAAATAAAGAATGAGTTCACAACAGTACCAAAAGTGGTGATTTATTTTCTTATACCAACTGATCTCATGAAGATTTCCTGTTGAGTTTTCTATTATGAAGTTTTAAAGTTTCAGGTAAAGATTTGATGGACTATGGAATAAGGAGTGGCAAGAGCCTAAGCTTGGGGATGCCCAAGCCACCCCAAGGTAATATTCGAGGACAACCAAGAGCCTAAGCTTGGGATGCCCAAGGCACCCCAAGGTAATATTCAAGGACAACCAAGAGCCTAAGCTTGGGGATGCCCCAGAAGGCATCCCCTCTTTCATCTCCGTTTATCGGTAATTTTACTTGAGGCTATATTTTTATTCACCATATGATATGTGTTTTGCTTGGAGCATCTTGTATGAGATGAGTCTTTGCTTTTTACTTTGCCACAATCATCCTTGTTGTGGACACCTTTTGAGAGGGACACACATGAATCGTGATTTATTAGAATACTCTATGTGCTTCACTTATATCTTTTGAGCTAGGAAATTTTGCTCTAGTGCTTCACTTATATCTTTTTAGAGTACGACAGTGGTTTTATTTTGTAGAAATTATTAAACTCTAATGCTTCACTTATATTATTTTGAGAGTCTCTTTAAACAACATGGTAATTTGTTTTGGTTATAGTCCCAATATGATAGGAATCCAATTGGGATATCATAAGAAGAGGTAAATACACGTGGAGTCATAAAACTTGCGCGCAACGGTCAGTTTGGTGCATAAACTTGTGAAATACGTGTTTCCGGTCATGTAACTTGTCCCCCGTTCATATACGATGCTTTCCACAGTATCCGTCCGTATTCCGAGCACGCCTGGCATGCCAACGTGGCGGGAGGCCACTGTGAGTGTGTAATATGCACACACTTTTTTAGATAGCCCCCTTGCATTTTATTGATTAGTGGTGAAAATCCTCAAATAATAAAATGAAAAATGCAGGTGCGGTGCCTACAATTGGAACACACTACCTGCTGGGTTTCGCCATGCATAGATTTAATCAGCACAAGTTTTTTTATCTAAGATGGAGCATACGAATTAAAGTAGAAATCAAACCGAAAAAGGTGTGAAAAAGGGCAAGCCCCGGTTCGAACCTACGATCGCATAAGCTCGCCGCGTGTGCGTGCGCCAACCATCCGGCCACAATTATATAGACTTAAAGAGATAAACACACTTTATCTTATGTATTCTTCTTTCTTTTTTTCTATGTAAGAAAATAACTTATATTCTAAGTAAACTTTTCAGACAAATCAACTAGATTTTTGTTTGAAGTTGAATAATTTAAATTTCAAAATATAGATAAAAGGAAATATAGGGCAGAATGAATGTACGTACATTTTTTGGACAAATAAACTAAATTTTGTTCAAATTTGAATAATCTACATAAAAGAAAAAATAGTTCATAATCAGTGTACACAAATTTCTTGCGGACAAATCAACGGATTGTTTTAATTCAAATAGTTCTAGAAAATCAAGATAAATAAAATATGGGTCAGAATGAATCTACATAAATTTTTCGGACAAATCAACTAAATTTTTGTTTGAATTCGAATCATTTTAAATTTCAAAATCTAGATAAAACGAAATATAGTGCACAATGAATGTACATATTTTTTGTACAAATAAACCAATTTTTTTAGTTCAAATAATTTCCAATTTGAAAATGTTTATAAAAGATAATATAGGCCCGAATGAATGTACATTAAATTTTCGAACAAAGCTCTTAAATTTTTGTTTGAATACAAATAATTTTAAACTAAATGGTATAGATAAAATAAAATCTAGTGCAGAATGAATGTACGTAATTTTCTTACGGAAAAATAAGTGGAAATTTTGTTTGAATCCAAATAATATTAAATTTTAAAATCAAGAGAAAAGAAAATATAGTTCAGAATGTGTACTTTTATTCAAAAGAATGTAGACGTTAGTAGTCTGTATTTAACACAAACAGACCAGGTGGGTTGTTAGGAGGTGTGCACTAACGTGACATGGCGCCTGTTCGATCCCACACTGACTCATTTTTTGAAGCCCAATTTGTTTAAACCACACACTGACTTGTAAGAACTTAAACACAAGTGAGAGTGTTTCTGCAAAACAAAATCACATGTACTGCACTTCAGCCGCTCCCAGCCACTGACAATGGGCCTTGTCCATGCTGACGTGCCCCGCAGGCAACGAATACACTGGCATACGAGAAATGTGATCGTATTTGCACATCCGCGCAAGTTTAATGACCAGAAAGACATATTTTACAAGTTTGTGCACCAAACTGACTGTTGCGTGCAAGTTCTAAGACTTTCGGTGTAATTACCTCTAATAAAAACTTTCATATAAAGTGCATTGAATATTATGAGAAGTATGATTCCTTATGATTGTTTTGAGATAGAGGATGGTGATATTATAGTCATGCTAGCACTACTAGAAAAAGGGCTGCTAGTGGCGCACCTATTTTCGCTACTAATGGCGCACTACTGGTGCGCCACTAGCATCACGCCATTAGAATTTTTTTCTAATGGGGCATTTTTTTCTAATGGCGCACCGCTGGTGCGCCATTAGTATGGCCCACGGTGCGCCATTAGTATCTGGTATACTAATGGCGCACCACATAGAAGTGCGCCATTAGTAACAATTTTTTTTCAATTTTTTTTCAGAATTTTTTTCAATTTTTTTTAAATTTTTTTATTTTTTTTTCGTTTTTTTCTTAATCTCATAGTCCGTGGTCAATCTTCCCAAAAGGTCACCCATCCTCACACTACTCCAGCTCAAGCACGCTTAACTTCAGAGTTCTATCCAACCCCAGCAACAGCTCACTTCACAGGCACTTGTTGATATATCTAGCATATCAATCCTATTATACCTTGTTGATGTCTAGGACTTTGTTCATGTTCATGACTATGATGAAATTTTGAAAAATATTTCAAACTTCCCGGTCATATTACGTATCATTTTTTGAAAAAAAAATTTTTTTTTCAAAACCTTTTTTTTGAGTTCTTTTGCCTCTAGATCTTGAAAGCCCCGTAACTTTTTTTGTGTTAGGTTTTTTGGGATTTTGAAAATGTTTAACAGGGTTCCCCCAGTTAAATTCGGATGTAACTTTTCGAGTAGATGATTTTTCATTTATAAAACTTTTTAATCCGAGTTCGTATGCAAAAGTTATGCCCATTTTACAAATTTCCAGAGAGATTTTGCAAATAAAGTCGAAATTTATATTTGTAAATTTTCCCAACAACTAGACCATATATCACATGGCAAACTTATTTTATTTTATTTTTTTGACATTTTTATCATTTTTTTATTT
>NC_041386.1:310742087-310744601 GCF_002162155.2 Triticum dicoccoides
TTTTTACTTTTTTTTTCAAAACTTCTAATGGCGCACCGTGGGTGTGGTGCGCCATTACTATGTCAACTAGTAATGGCGCACCACACACACGGTGCGCCATTAGTAACAAATTTTGTTTTTTTTTTCAAAACTTCTAATGGCGCACCGCACACCAGGTGCGCCATTAGTAATATATTACTAATGGCGTACCTGTATGTGGTGCGCCATTGCAATATTCTAATGGCGCAGCACACACGTGGTGCGCCATTAGTGACCATTTGATCTATAGCCGTTTTCCTAGTAGTGTAGTGAGTAATTGTGGATTGTAGAAATAATTGTGTTAAAGTTTGTGATTCCCATAACATGCACGTATGGTGAACCATTATGTGATGAAGTCGAAACATGATTTATTTATTAATTGTCTTCCTTATGAGTGGCGGTCGGGGACGAACGATGGTCTTTTTCTACCAATCTACCCCCTTGAGCATGCGCGTAGTACTTTGTTTCAATGATAATAGATTTTTGCAATAAGTATGTGAGTTCTTTATGACTAATGTAGAGTCCATGAATTATACACACTCTCACCTTTCCATCACTGCTAGCCTCTCTAGTGTCGCGCAACTTTCACCGATACCATACACACCATATACCTTCCTCAAAACAGCCACTATACCTACCAATTATTGCATTTCCATAGCCATTTCGAGATATATTGCCATGCAACTTCCACCGTTCCGTTTATTATGACATGCTTCATCATTGTCATATTGCTTTGCATGATCATTTAGTTCACATCGTATTTGTTGCAAAGCCACCCTTCATAATTTTTTGTACATGTCACTCTTGAGTCATTGCACATCCGGTACACCGCCGGAGGCATCCATATAGAGTCATATTTTGTTCTAAGTATCGAGTTGTAATTCTTGAGTTGTAAATAAATAAAAGTGTGACGATCATCATTATTAGAGCATTGTCCCATGTGAGGAAAGGATGATGGAAGCTATGATTCCCTCACAAGTTGGGATGAGTCCCTATACTTTACAAAAAAATAAAAGAGGGCAAGAAGCCCACCAAAAAAAAGAAAAAAATGAGAGAAAAGAGAGAAGGGGAAATGTTACTATCCCTTTTCCACACTTGTGCTTCAAAGTAGAACCATGATCTTCATGATAGAGAGTCTCCTATGTTGTCACTTTCCACACTTGTATATTCCAATGATGGACTTCCTCAAATTGTCCTAGGTCTTCATGAGCAAGCGAGTTGGATGCACACCCACTTATTTTATATTTGAGCTTTTGATGAGGACATCAGTACCATTGTTACACCCACAGCCCCTGCTGCTATACATACTGTACCAATTACTAGAGCTCGCGCACGCCAATTCAATTACCAGGTACTTTTGTTTCTTGGTAATGATTCTAATGTTCATGAGAATATGATGCTGCCTAAATTGGATACGTTTGTTTTGCTTACAAATGAAGGGCCTAGCTTGGACAAGAAGGATGATCATTGGAGCAAGATCAAGCATGGAGATGATGGCATGCGTAAGGGGAACAAGAATGGAGTTACAAGTGATGATTTCACGACTTTGAAGCCACCATAATGAGTGCGTGAAGCTTTGGACGAAATATACAAGATGCCACTTCATACATTTCGTCCAAAGGCTGTTATAGGAGCCGCGTCACCTTATTATTGGGCCAGGCCCATGTAATTTCGAAATACTTGAGTATAGGTCGTTTTTAAAGTCCGTATGTGTGGGTAAACAAGAGTTATGGTTGGTTTCGGACCCCTCCTCCAAGGGCCACGAAATTCCCCCTCTCTCCTCCATATATACAACCCTTAGGGCATCGTTTTGTAACGCCCCGAGACAGATGTGCCAGGTGTCCTCCAGTTATTTGCTGTTGTTGCCTTGTCATTGCTTGCGTGTCATGCATTCCATATCATGTTATCATGTGCATTTCATTTGCATACATGTTTGCCTCATCCATCCGAGCATTTTCCCCGTTGTCTGTTTTGCAATCCGGCGCTCCTATGTCCTCCGGTGTCCCTTTCTACTTTTTTTCGTGCGCGGGTGTTAAATGTTTTCGGATTGGACCGAGACTTGTCAAGTGGCCTTGTTTTACTACCGGTAGACCACCTGTCAAGTTTCGTACCATTTGGACTTCATTCGATACTCCAACGGTTAACCGAGGGACCGAAAAGGCCTCGTGTGTGTTGCAGACCAACACCCCTACAAAGTGGCCCGAAACCCACCTAAAACCCCTCCGTCATCTCGGTCGTTCGATCACGATCGCGTGGCCGAAAACCACACCTCATTTGGACTCTCCTAGCTCCCTCTACCTATAAATATATGGCTCTTCCCGAAATTTCGCAGACGAAACCCTAGCCATCTTCCTCCTCCCGCAGCCGGACATGTCCGTCCCGCCGCCGGACACGTCCAGCCGCCGCGCCGGATGAATCCGGGCACGACACGTCAGCCCGCACCTTCTCCTCTCTCCTCCCACTCCGCCGGGCCCGCGGAGCCGGCGGCCGGCCCGC
>NC_041386.1:310744747-310752386 GCF_002162155.2 Triticum dicoccoides
TGCCGCCGCCTCGTCGCTGGTGGCCGTCGCCACCAACCGCTCCGGCGACCGTGCCCTCCGCCGTGCCCTTCGCCGCCGCCTTCATCCCGGTCGCCGTCGTCCTCCCCACGCCGTCCCGCGCCCAGATCGGCCCGGATCTGGTGGGTTCTGGCCAGATCTGCAACCTCCATCTACTCTGGCGAGCTCCGAGTCAACTCCGGCGAGAACCGCCGCTGCCTCGGTTCACGTGCCGAAGAACCCTAGATCTCGGTTGACTTTCTCACCAACTCCCAGGTATTTTATGCATTTTTCATCACATCATAACTTCCTCATTGTAGCTCCGATTCGTGCGTGTAGCATACCAAAATATTCGCCTCGACGAATACATCATTTCATCTCATTTCATAATTTTCATTTGAGCTCATCTTGATGCCCGAAATGTCGTTGGAAGAGGGCTATGTGATGATAGTTTCAGATCTGTTTTAGCAAATGCACTTTTGTTATTTTTGCCATGATTAATGTGTGCATGCTATGATCCTGAGCTCTACGTGTGTTTTGATGTATGCCATGCCATCTTTACAGGGGTGTATGCCATGAATTTTTATGATCTTTGTGGTGACTAGCACAAGCATGCAAAGTAGCTTACTCAATGATGCTGATTTCAGGGACTTAGAATTTCTCTAAGTCCTTGCCCTGTCCTTATTTTTATGCCATATGTTCATGTTGTTTTCTAGTGATCCGTGCCTCTTTTGAGCATGATCAGTAAGGATGTTTTGTAGATATTGTGGTGCTCTATCCATTCATGTCTTTGTTTGCATTTATGGAGCACCCTAGCTTGACTCAATCGAGCTCTACTTTTGCTATAAAATGTTTCTGGCAGATTGTTAACATGTTTAGCAATTTTGCCGAGCTTGTTGTTGCTGATCCATGCATGCTATGTTGTTGTTCTTGCCATGTCTAGCTTCTATGCCATGTCTAATTGCTGGGTGTATGCTTAGTTTGTCATGTCTTTCCTTGTGGTGAGTGCATCGATGTCGTAAACATGCCTACTTGCCATGTTCCAGTTTTTCACTAAGTCTGAATCTATTTATGTTTTTGCTATGTTCACATGCTTCCAATTGTATTTTCGGATCCCTTTTGGCTCATGGTCACTAAGGGACTTTTGTTTTATTCTTTGAGTAGCTTCATGCTATGCCTTGCCTTTCCATTATATGTTCTTGTAGCATGTAGTTATCGTGCTTTAAACATTGCTTCCTGATGATAAATTCCTGACTTGTTGATAATTTCATCAAGTCTGAAACCTGTTATCTTTTGCACTTTTGCCATGCTTGTTTGAACCTGCTATTGAGTGAATTAGCCGTAGCTCAGTGTTCATCTTTTGTCAACCATCATGAGTGGATCCCTACCATATATTTTGTTGCCATGTTTGAATGCAGTAGCTTAGTTATATTGATGCATTTAGAAGGCTACTTGTTGTTATCGCAGACCGGTGCCATATTTGTTTTGCTTGCCATTTCCAAACCGTGCATCCGATTCCGGCGATCTTTATATTGATTTCGACCGAAATCAACTCACCTTTCCAGTGGCACTCTTGGTTTTCCAAGTTGAGGCCAGGTTCAATCATTCCTTCCCAAGTCATGCATATGCACCGCATACCGCATCCCGCATGTCATGCCATGTTCATGTGTTGGTTGTTTGCTATGTTGTGTGCTTTTTTCCGGTGTTGCTTCTTCGGGTTGGTTCCGACAACATCGCATTTGTGAGGACCCGTACGACTACGTCCGTTTGTCTGTTTCATGGACTCGTTCTTCTTCCTTGCGGGATTCCAGGCAAGATGACCATACCCTCGAAATCACTTCTATCTTTGATTGCTAGTTGCTTGCTCTTTTGCTATGCCTATGCTGCGATACCTACCACTTGCTTACCATGCCTCCCATATTGTTAATCCAAGCCTCTAACCCACCTTGTCCTAGCAAACCGTTGTTTGGCTATATATGTTACCGCTTTGCTCAGCCCCTCTTATAGCGTTGTTAGTTGCAGGTGAAGATTGGAGCTTGTTCCATGTTTGGAACATGGATATTTTGTTGGGATATCACAATATCTCTTATTTAATTAATGCATCCATATACTTGGTAAAGGGTGGAAGGCTCTGCCTTATGCCTGGTGTATTGTTCCACTCTTGCTGCCCTAGTTTCCGTCATATCGGTGTTATGTTCCCGGATTATGCGTTCCTTACACGGTTGGGTTATAATGGGAACCCCTTGACAGTTCGCTTTGAATAAAACTCCTCCAGCAAGGCCCAACCTTGGTTTTACCATTCACCACCTAGCCTTTTTTTCCCTTGGGTTAGGCCAGCCCAAGGGTCATCTTTATTTTAACCCCCCCGGGCCAGTGCTTGTCTAAGTGTTGGTCCAAACTAGAGCCTCTTGCAGCGCCACCTTGGGGAAACTCGAGGGTTGGTTTTAGTTGTACAGATTGCTTATCCGGTGTGCCCTGAGAATGAGATATGTGCAGCTCCTATCGGGATGTCGGTGCATCGGGCGATCTTGCTGGACTTGTTTTACCATTGTCGAGGATGTCTTGTAACCGGGATGCTGAGCCTGATCGAATTGTCTTGGGAGAAGGAATATCCTTCGTTGACCGTGAGAGCTTGTGATGGGCTAAGTTGGGACACCCCTGCAGGGATTTGAACTTTCGAAAGCCGTGCCCGCGGTTATGGGCAGATGAGAATTTGTTAATGTCCTGTTGTAGAAAACCTAAAGTTGATCTTAATTAAAATACATCAACCGCGTGTGTAACCGTGATGGTCTCTTCTCGGCGGAGTCCGGGAAGTGAACACAGTGTAGGAGTTATGCATGACGTAGGTTGTTCTAGGATCACTTCTTGATCATAGTTTTATCTACCATGCCTTGCCTTCTCTTCTCGCTCTCATTTGCATATGTTTAGCCACCATATATACTAGTCGCTTGCTGCAGCTCCACCTCATACCTTTTACCTTACCCATAAGCTTAAATAGTCTTGATCGCGAGGGTGTGAGATTGCTGAGTCCCCGTGACTCACAGATACTTCCAAAACCAGCTTGCAGGTGCCGATGATACCGTGCAGGTGACGCAACCAAGCTCAAGGAGGAGCTCGATGATATCTTGTCCTTTGTGTTGTTTCGTTCTAGTTGATCAGTAGTGGAGCCCAGTTGGGGTCGATCGGGGATCTGTGTAGCATTTGGGGTAGTCTTCTTTTATTTTGGGTTCCGTAGTCGGACCTTGAGTGTATCTGGATGATGTAATGCTTTATTCATGTAATTGTGTGAAGTGGCGATTGTAAGCCAACTATGTATCTTTTTCCCTTATGTATTACATGGGTTGTGTGAAGATTACCTCACTTGCGACATTGTTTTTAATGCGGTTATGCCTCTAAGTCGTGCTCCGACACGTGGGAGATATAGCCGCATCGAGTGCGATACAAGTTGGTATCAGAGCCTTCCCCGACCTTAGGAGCCCCGTGCTTGATCGAATCATTGGCGTTGTTGAGTCTAGAAAATGTTTTGGGTATTTTAGGATCATATATATATCAGAGAGTAGGATTCTTTTACTCCTGAGTCCCTTCGTCGCTCTGGTGAGGCATCCTGACGTAGATTTTTGACTCTTCTCTTCTCAAATTTCACTAAAAATATTTTAGGATCACGCTGGTATCTTGGAATCGTTCCGATGGTTTTGTGACGAGAACATTGTTCTTGGTGCCTCCTGACATTTAGGGGTTGTGGCAGTGTCCCGGGGATTTGAGCTCCGAGGTGTTGTCGTCACAATTTTATCGTTGCAATTCTGGAATACCTGAGTTCGTCGACATCGAAAATCTCTTTTATGCAGTTGTTGGTGAGATAACCTCGACGCCATCCAGTACTGGGGTGGGAGTTCGGGAGTATTGCCATAACTTGTATAACGGATGCTTTTCAAAGCTTGAGGTAAATGATTTCCGAAGGTTTCTTGGTTATGTGTTGAAGGATGGATACAACTTGATGTAGGATTTGTTAGTTTGGGTGAGATATTATGCTTCCCCTGTATCCCCAACACCTGATTGCATAACCGGAAAATTTCGGGGGTTTATAAGTGGGAATTCAAGTAGCTCTTAGGATATCTTTCCATCAGATGTATGATATGAAATTGGGGTTCCACGTCTAGTGGTTCGCCTATCCACGGTTGGTTTTATAGTGGTCTCGTTGTGTCTTAAAGAGTCCTTGGCTATGCCGACTCGGGGACGCTTCATATGTCATGTGCACTACCTTGTACATGATGGTGTTGTACGATCGAGCCTGTGTAGGCCCCACCATGAAAACTTCAGACGAAATCTCTATCTTATGTTTGTTCCGGCTTATTCCGCAAGCCAATCTTTTGTTTTGTTTTTGAGCCGTGGTATTTGAGTTGCTTCGAAGTCAAGAGTTGATTCCATACCTTTCCTAAGCGGTGTTCTCATACTCCTATGCGAATACTAATCCTTCTTGATCTTTGGGGTTGCCATCTCAATTTCTTTTGAACCGGTGTGTTTTGCTTCAAGTGGATCCAATCTTATTAACGTTAGAAAGATCAATTATCAGTTCTTCTCAACGGTGTTTGTTTCATCCGTCTCCAAGTTGTCTTTGTTTTCCCACCCTCCGACCCTTGTTTCTTCAAGGACTCGGATTTCTTAATCAAGTATCCTTTTATTCATGTGAAGTCTCTCCATTCTTTTCCTTCATGTTCTTACCCGGTGATTCTCATGAAGATTCTAGCGGAGCTTCAAGTTCGTCACTCTTCACTCATTTTCTTCTCCGGTGGATTCAAATCAAGCTTTTGGTGTTGATCATATCCATTTTCCTCGTTTCAAATATTTTTCCCACACCAGTGCACCTCATAATCATTCCTCGCTTGCTATTCAATTGTTCCGGAGTGCTCAAGATATCTCAGAAGGCTCGTATTTTCATTCAAGATCAGTTCAACCAATTTCGAGGTTGTTATCTCATTCAAGCCATTTAGTTCAACCGGTGCAATCTCTCCTTCAATTCTTTTCAACGGTGTTTCTCTTGAGTGGGCCCTAACCCACAGGTCTTTTCCCAAGATCTTACCTGACTCTTCTAATTTTCCCGGAGCTTCTCAAATTCTTTTCAAAGTCTGACGTAAGAATGAGTTATCATTAGTCAAATGCCTTTCTCCAAGATCTTTCAATTCTCTCACCGTTGGCTCAACCTTTCTATTCGTCTTCCCGGAGTATCTCAACAACTCATGGTGGTGTTTCTCGTTGTCATTCTCAACACTTTAAGACCGAAGAATTTTTTTTACTCTCAATCAAATCTTGTTCTGTTCTAAGATTTTTGATTCTATTGTGTTGGCATCCTCTCACAATTATTTCCGATTGTGACAAATTCTTTCCATCTATCCGGAGCTTTTCAGGAGTCTTTTCAGTTTGTTTCATCCAAAGGCCATCATTTCAGATTTATCCATTCTCAGCTTTCAATTATTGTTCTCCAAATCTTACCACTGCATCATTCAAATATTTCTCTAATCGGTTCGTGATCTATTCGTTTCACTTGTATCTAAATTCTCTCAAGAATCTTCATTTGTTCTCTAATTCTTACCGTTGATTCATCCCTTTACTTTGTTTGTTCTTCAATTCTTAAGGTGGTTCTTCCAAGATTCTTCTTCCTTCGTGTATCATATCAGTGCATTCGGGCTTTTCAAATTCTACCGGTGATTCGTTCAAGACCTTATCAAAAGCTATATATATCTTCATCCTTGCTACGAGAATAAGTAGTATGCCAAATCCGTTGATTGTCATCAATTTAAATTGGTGAAGGATACACATAATGTAATTCTTATTCTTGTTTCACCCAAGTGATTAATTCCTTATTCCAGAGATCCATCTAAATCATTGCAAGGATTCACCTTGTGTTTTCAACTTCTCTTTCTTTTTGATCATTCTTTTATTACCGGAGTTCTTCACGGAGGTTCTATAATGTAGGTTCACCAATGATTTAATTCCTTCTCGAAGTGCTCATCGAGATTCTTTTCAGAGGAGTTCAAGCATTCTTCATCTTGCAATCCGGAGTGCAATCTTTTCACGCATATCTTTTGAGGTGGTCTTATATCATTCTTGATAATTTCCCTTCTTGATCCGTGATTCACAAGTTATCAAGAATGAGGTATTTTAAATCCACCAATTTCGTCATTGGAGTTATCTTGGGTTATATTTCACCTAAAACCTTCCCTAAGGATTGTTGCTAATTGTGGTGCTCATAAAGTGACCCAAGTTCTTTTATCCTCCCGGTGGTATAAGGTTCTCGTCTCCTTGTTGATATCAATCCAATCTATCGTTTCCGTGAGTGGCAGAATTTCAACTCAGTTTTGAGATGTTTTCCATAAGCCCATAACAAGCTTACTCTTTTTGTTGTTGGTTTTTCCAACAACTCCGTGCGAACCTTCCCCTAAGGATGCCTGTTCAAGCTATTTTGTAGCAGAAATTGGCATTTTCTTCTCCATTCTCTTATTTCAATTATGTATCCTCTATTCTTTTGTTCCAGAGGCATTGTGATGTTGCTCTTTTCAACCCATCATCTCGTTTTGTCAAAGATCATGTTTTTTTCATGCCTATCCATTTAACCGGAGTGTTGTGCCCTTTTGCTCAAGTTCTTTTCACTTTATCATTCCTTGTACATCTCGTTTTAACCGGAGTGCTTGCATGTACTTCTTGTCCTTTGCAACCTTTCTCTTGTGTCTTTCAACCTACATGGTTCTCATGATGTTCCTTGTTCCTCTTTTCTAACGGAGGTTTTCAACTTTGTTCATCTTCGTTGTATTCTTTCTTTCAAATTTGTTCAAACTTTTCAAGGTTCCTTGTTTTCACTCATTGGTCAAAGAAGCAACTTAGTTTTACCTCTTCTCTTTATCTTCCGTTGTCCCTCCGGTGCCATTCTAGATCTCGGGACGAGATCCTCTCGTAGTGGTGGAGTGTTGTAACGCCCCGAGACCGATGTGCCAGGTGTCCTCCAGTTATTCGCTGTTGTTGCCTTGTCATTGCTTGCGTGTCATGCATTCCATATCATGTCATCATCTGCATTTCATTTGCATACATGTTCGCCTCATGCATCCGAGCATTTTCCCCGTTGTCTGTTTTGCAATCCGGCGCTCCTATGTCCTCCGGTGTCCCTTTCTAATTTTTTCGTGTGAGGGTGTTAAACGTTTTCGGATTGGACCGAGACTTTCCAAGCGGCCTTGTTTTACTACCGGTAGACCGCCTGTCAAGTTTCGTACCATTTGGACTTCGTTCGATACTCCAACGGTTAACCGAGGGACCGAAAAGGCCTCGTGTGTGTTGCAGCCCAATACCCCTCCAAAGTGGCCCAAAACCCACCTAAACCCCCTCCATCATCTCGGTCGTTCGATCACGATCGTGTGGCCGAAAACCGCACCTCATTTGGACTCTCCTAGCTCCCTCTACCTATAAATATATGGCTCTCCCCGAAATTTCGCGGACGAAACCCTAGCCATCTTCCTCCTCCGGCAGCCGGACATGTCCGTCCCGCCGCCGGACACGTCCAGCCGCCGCGCCGGACGAATCCGGGCGCGACACGTCAGCCCGCTCCTTCTCCTCTCCCCTCCTGCTCCGCCGGGCATGCAGAGCCCGCGGCCGGCCC
>NC_041386.1:310753062-310834694 GCF_002162155.2 Triticum dicoccoides
GCCCTTCGCCGCCGCCTTCATCCCGGTCGCCGTCGTCCTCCCACGCCGTCCCGCGCCCAGATCGGCCCGGATCTGGTGGGTTCTGGCCAGATCTGTAACCTCCATCTACTCTGGCGAGCTCCGGGTCAACTCCGGCGAGAACCGCCGCTGCCTCGGTTCACGTGCCGAAGAACCCTAGATCTCGGTTGACTTTCTCACCAACTCCCAGGTATTTTATGCATTTTTCATCACATCATAACTTCCTCATTGTAGCTCCGATTCGTGCGTGTAGCATACCAAAATATTCGCCTCGACGAATACATCATTTCATCTCATTTCATAATTTTCATTTGAGCTCATCTTGATGCCCGAAATGTCGTTGGAAGAGGGCTATGTGATGATAGTTTCAGATCTGTTTTAGCAAATGCACTTTTGTTATTTTTGCCATGATTAATGTGTGCATGCTATGATCCTGAGCTCTACGTGTGTTTTGATGTATGCCATGCCATCTTTACAGGGGTGTATGCCATGAATTTTTATGATCTTTGTGGTGACTAGCACAAGCATGCAAAGTAGCTTACTCAATGATGCTGATTTCAGGGACTTAGAATTTCTCTAAGTCCTTGCCCTGTCCTTATTTTTATGCCATATGTTCATGTTGTTTTCTAGTGATCCGTGCCTCTTTTGAGCATGATCAGTAAGGATGTTTTGTAGATATTGTGGTGCTCTATCCATTCATGTCTTTGTTTGCATTCATGGAGCACCCTAGCTTGACTCAATCGAGCTCTACTTTTGCTATAAAATGTTCCTGGCAGATTGTTAACATGTTTAGCAATTTTGCCGAGCTTGTTGTTGATCCATGCATGCTATGTTGTTGTTCTTGTCATGTCTAGCTTCTATGCCATGTCTAATTGCTGGGTGTATGCTTAGTTTTTCATGTCTTGCCTTGTGTTGAGTGCATCGAGCTCGTAAAGATGCCTACTTGATGTCTGTTTTGCCATGTTCCAGTTTTTCACTATGTCTGAATCTGTTTATGTTTTTGCTATGTTCACATGCTTGCAATTGTATTTTCTGATCCCTTTTAGCTCATGGTCACTCAGGGACTTCTGTTATATTCTTTGAGTAGCTTCATGCTATGCCTTGCCTTTCCATGATATGTTCCTGTAGCATGTAGTTATCGTGCTCTAAACATTGCTTCCTGATGATAAATTCCTGACTTGTTGATAATTTCACTAAGTCTGAAACCTGTTATCTTTTGCACTTTTGCCATACTTGTTTGAACCTGCTATTGACTGAATTAGCCGTAGCTCAGTGTTCATCTTTTGTCAAGCCTCATGAGTGGATCCCTGCCATGTATTTTGTTGCCATGTTTGAATGCAGTAGCTTATTTATCTTGATGTATTTAGAAGGTTACTTGCTGTTATCGAAGACCGGTGCCATATTTGTTTTGCTTGCCATTTCCAAACCATGCATCCGATTCCGGCGATCTTTATGTCGATTTCGACTGAAATCAACTCAACTTTCCAGTGGAACTCTTGGTTTTCCAAGTTGAGGCCGGATTCAATCATTCCTTCCCAAGTCATGCATATGCACCGCATACCGCATCCCGCATGTCATGCCATGTTCATGTGTTGGTTGTTTGCTATGTTGTGTGCTTTTTTTCCGGTGTTGCTTCTTCGGGTTGTTCCGATAACGTCGCGTTTGTGAGGACCCGTTCGACTATGTCCGTTTGTCTTTTCCATGGACTCATTCTTCTTCCTTGCGGGATTTCAGGCAAGATGACCATACCGTCGAAATCACTTCTATCTTTGCTTGCTAGTTGCTCGCTCTTTTGCTATGCCTATGCTGTGATACCTACCACTTGCTTACCATGCCTCCCATATTGTTAAGCCAAGCCTCTAACCCACATTGTCCAAGCAAATCGTTGTTTGGCTATATATGTTACCGCTTTGCTCAGCCCCTCTTATAGCGTTGTTAGTTGCAGGTGAAGATTGGAGCTTGTTCCATGTTTGGAACATGGATATTTTGTTGGGATATCACAATATCTCTTATTTAATTAATGCATCTATATACTTGGTAAAGGGTGGAAAGCTCGGCCTAATGCCTGGTGTTTTGTTCCACTCTTGCCGCCCTAGTTTCCATCATATCGGTGTTATTTTCCCGGATTTTGTGTTCCTTACACAGTTGGGTTATAATGGGAACCCCTTGACAGTTCGCTTTGAATAAAACTCCTCCAGCAAGGCCCAACCTTGGTTTTACCATTCGCCACCTAGCCTTTTTTTCCCTTGGGTTAGGCCATCCCAAGGGTCATCTTTATTTTAACCCCCCGGGCTAGTGCTTGTCTAAGTGTTGGTCCAAACTAGAGCCACTTGCAGCACCACCTCGGGGAAACTCAAGGGCTGGTTTTAGTTGTACGGATTGCTTATCCGGTGTTCCCTGAGAACGAGATATCTGCAGCTTCTATCGGGATGTCGGTGCATCGGGCGGTCTTGCTGGACTTGTTTGACCATTGTCGAGGATGTCTTGTAACTGGGATGCCGAGCCTGATCGGATTGTCTTGGGAGAAGGAATATCCTTCGTTGAACATGAGAGCTTGTGATGGGCTAAGTTGGGACACCCCTGCAGGGATTTGAACTTTCAAAAGCCGTGCCTGCGGTTATGGGCAGATGGGAATTTGTTAATGTCCGGTTGTAGAAAACCTGAAGTTGATTTTAATTAAAATACATCAACCGCGTGTGTAACCATGATGGTCTCTTCTCGGCGGAGTCCGGCAAGTGAACACGGTGTTGGAGTTATGCTTGACGTAGGTTGTTCTAGGATCACTTCTTGATCATAGTTTTATCGACCATGCCTTGCCTTCTCTTCTCGCTCTCATTTGCATATGTTTCGCAACCACATATGCTAGTCGCTTACTGCAGCTCCACCTCATACCTTTTACATTACCCATAAGCTTAAATAGTCTTGATCGCGAGGGTGTGAGATTGCTGCAGTCCCTGTGACTCACAGATACTTCCAAAACTAGCTTGCAGGTGCCGATGATACCATGCAGGTGATGCAACCAAGCTCAAGGAGGAGCTCGATGAAGATCTTGTCCTTTGTGTTGTTTCGTTCTAGTTGATCAGTAGTGGAGCCCAGTTGGGGTCGATCGGGGATCTGTGTAGCATTTGGGGTAGTCTTCTTTTATTTTGGGTTCCGTAGTCGGACCTTGAGTGTATCTGGATGATGTAATGCTTTATTCATGTAATTGTGTGAAGTGGCGATTACTATGTATCTTTTTCCCTTATTTATTACATGGGTTGTGTGAAGATTACCTCACTTTCGACATTGCTTTCAATGCGGTTATGCCTCTAAGTCGTGCTCCGACACATGGGAGATATAGCCGCATCAAGGGCGTTACACATTTAGACTTCGGGTTTTGTTTAATTTAGAAGTTCGCCATAGCTGCAACTTTGCGTACTTCATTTGTGTTCAACGACCAGACAAAGGCATCACCGAACCCCACCTTCACTAATAAAGCTTTCCTCTTACATTCGCAATATCTAGATTGCAATCTTAGTTTCTTGCTTGTTCTTTGTTTGCTCGCAGGAAACAGACCCTCATGGCCAGGTTGATCATGCTCTGGTGTGGTCAATAACCCTCAAAAGTTGGTTTAGCGATTGCTAAGGCGCGACGTCTCGCACGTTCGTAGTCGGATCGTCCAGGTCGACTCCCACCAAAAAAGATAGCCACCATCTCATCGAAACATTGGGACACCTTCGCCTCTATCAAGTGGTATTAGATTTCCAGGTTGCTCGATGAGATTTTATAGTTTTTCGTAGTTTAGACTGAGTGTGTTCTTCATATCTAAAGTGCACGAAAAAAGCCAAAAAATATGAGGGTTAGTTCATCATATCCAAACCAGTCTGAGCCTTTGCATAGTCTTTCAGTATTTTGCTTTGTTGAATTTGCGGTTGCATCATCGTGTCTAGTTGCTGGTCTTAGAGTCTAGTCTTTTAGAGTTTCGAGTTCTGGTCATAAGTTGTCACGCCGCCGCCGCACCATCATCATCGCCACTGCCATATATCTCCACCGCATCATCATCATCGCAGCTGCCGTATACCACCACCGCACCAACTTAATCGCCGCTGCCATATACCACCACTACATATTCACCGCCAATCCGAGTCCATATACGCCACCACCTATCCGCCGCCATCACGCCAATCCGAGTCCACCTGCAACATATATCCGCCACAAGTCCGAGTTCCACCAGATTCATCGCTGCCACCAGTCAGAGTTCCACCAGATTCATCTCCGCCACTAGTCGTAGTCCGAGTCCAGTATTTGTTCCTTTATTTTTGAGTTCCAGACCATGCGATACTATGAGGCGTGACCAAGTCAGACTCCCCAACTTCTGTGCTACCCGCAGTAGAAAAATAGTTCAAAACTAAAAAAAAATCTCGCTAGGCAGTTTTTAGTTCATTTGTAGTCTTTTTCGAAAAATATTTGTTGCGGAGCAAAAAAAAGAGAGGAAAAAAGTGAAAAAAAGAAAAAAAATTCAGAGTGTGCTCCTTCCTTGTTTACGTGCAGTGTCGTGATTTTGTTCGTGTCCTAGGCTCGCGTCTCTAGCATGGTCTAGCCTAGGACCAGCACAATACTGTCATTGAGCGTTTATTCAACTTTGCATCTCTGAATTGATTATTGCTGATTTTTTGCTACCATATCATAAGGCTTCCTAGCTCCACATACATCTACGTCGTGCGTTTGACCTCCCTGGTAATCACTCTATCCAAGCTTTGAGAGTTTTGATTACATCGGTTGCCGGTCACTGCCTGCTGTTGGGTAAGAACTAGTAAGAATTTGATTTTCTTGACGGATTTGTGACACCCACCACCACCATTTTCTAGTAATTTGTAGGATCATATTCTTATGTGTTTCTATTGCTTCTAACCATGGCAGGATGACAAGTCGATGAGACTGACTGGGAGAACATGACGAATAAGGAGTTGCATGATAAATTTAAGCAAATGATGACTGAACAGGTGCAAGATGTGCTGAACAATTTTGAAGAGGCCATGGATAAGATAACTGGCTTTGAGAAGACGTTTGAAACAAAGCTCGGTAATAAATTTAATGAAGTGCTTGCGCATCTTCCACAACCATCACTGGCTGCACCTGCCACACCTCTGCAACAACAACAACAACAACAACGACTACCTCCACGTTGCGAAACAGCCCTCCGCCGAGCGAGTCGTGTCCCTCTTGAGCCTGGCCAAACTGTTGGTGCTGCTGTTGATACTTCTGTGGCTGCTGCTGCTGATGCGAAGGAGGATGATTATGTGGGAGATTATGAGGATGAGGTTGATCAAAATCATAACTACGTGCAACCACCAGCACCAGAACCACTAGGTCGTCCACATGCAAATAATCACAATGGTAGGCTCCCCCTCAGGTATGAGATCATGACCATCTCCCTAAACTGAAATTGAATATTCCACCATTTGAGGGTAGATACGTTCCTAATATATATCATACTTGGGAGTTAGAAACCGAACAATGTTTTGCATGTTTAGAATATCCCGAGGAGAGACGTGTTGCTGCTGCACTATGTGCTTTCACTAGTTTTGCTTGTGTGTGGTTGTCTGAACATCGTAGATTATATCCGAATAATATTCCAACTACTTGGGCTGCTTTGAAAATTGCAATGCGTACTCTTTGTTTTCCACCATATTATCAACGTGAATACCTTCAAAAATTGCAGCGTTTAAGACAAGGAAAAAATTCTGTAGAGGAATATTATCATGAATTACAAACTGGCATGATTAGATGTGGTATTGTTGAGGATAATGAAGCTATGCTTGCACATTTTACGGGTGGATTAAATAGAGAGATTCAGACCATTCTAGAGTATAAGGAGTATCATAATATCACTCGTCTATTCCATCTTGCTTGTAAAGCTGAACATGAAGTGCAGGATTGACAGGCATTGGCACAAACTAACTTTTCTGTAGGTCGACCTTCCTCATGGATACCGTGTGCATCCTCTACTTCCACACATTCTACTGCATCGGCACCTCCATCAGCTGCCACCTCCAGTCGTGATACAAGAAAGAAGGCACAACCACCACTATCTACTAAGAGCATACCTGTTGGGCTTGTACAGAGCTCTTCTTCTTCCATGGCATCAACATGGCACACAAGTGATATTATTTGTCGTCATTGTAAGGGAAGAGGATATTTTGTGAGAGAATGCAAATCTCAGCGTGTGATGATTGCTACTGAGGATGGTGGGTATGAGTCCGCTAGTGACTATGATGAGGAGACTTTGGCTCTTATTACACGTGAAGAACACAATGGAGATGATTCTGAACATGAGACACAATATATGGCTCCTGAAGATGCTGATAGGTATGAATGCTTTGTTGCTCAACGTGTTTTGAGTGTGCAGGTCACACAAACTGAGCAAAATCAGAGGCATAATTTGTTCCATACAAAGGGAGTTGTGAAGGAACGTTCTGTTCGTGTCATCATAGATGGAGGGAGCTCCAAGAACTTGGCTAGTATGGAGATGGTGGAGAAACTATCTCTCACCACAAGACCACATCCACATCCTTATTATATCCAATGGTTCAATAACAACAGCAAGGTTAAGGTAACACATATTGTTCGTGTGCATTTTAGTATATCTACATATGCTGATTATGTTGATTGTGATGTGGTACCTGTACAAGCATGTTCCTTATTACTTGGCAGACCATGGCAATTTGATAAAAATTCTATACACCATGGTAGAAACAATCAGTATACTCTTGTTCATAAGGATAAAAATATTACTTTGCTTCCTATGACTCCTGATTCCATTTTGAAAGATGATATTAATAGAGCTAATAAAGCAAAACAGGAGAAAAAAAAGAGTGAAAATCAGATTGTGGCAAAAGAATTTGAGCAACAAATGAAGCCTAATAATAAACCATCTAGTGTTGCTTCTGAAATTTAATTGAAAAGTGCATGTTTAGTTTCCACCAAGTCTGATATTGATGATCTAGATTTCAGCAAATCTATTTCCTATGATTTTGTATGCAAAGAGGCGTTATTTTCTTTCGAGGATGTACCTTCCTCTTTGCCTCCTGCTGTCACTAATAGTTTGTACGAGTTCGTTGACGTCTTTCCACAAGACGTGCCACCGGGATTACCACCTATTCGAGGGATTGAGCATCAGATTGACTTAATTCCCGGTGCATCGCTACCCAACCATGCACCATACCGTACGAATCCAGAGGAGACAAAAGAGATTATGCGTCAAGTCCAAGATCTGCTCGACAAAGGTTATATACGCGAACCCCTTAGTCCTTCTGATATTCCTATTATTCTAGTGCTGAAAAAGGATGGTACATCGCGTATGTGTGTTGATTGTAGTGGCACTAATAATATTACTGTTCGTTATCGTCATCCTATTCCTAGGCTAGATGATATGCTTGATGAATTGAGTGGCTCTACAATATTCTCCAAAGTTGATTTGCGTAGTGGATACCATCAAATTCGTATGAAATTGGGGGATGAATGAAAAACAACATTGAAAACTAAGTTTGGATTATATGAGTGGTTAGTCATGCCTTTTGGGTTAACTAATGCACCTAGTACTTACATGAGATTAATGAACAAAGTTTTACGTGCTTTTATTGGACGATTTGTGGTAGTCTATTTTGATGATATACCGATTTATAGCAGATCTTTGGAGGAACATTTGGAACATTTATGTGCTGTTTTTATTGCTCTATGTGATGCATGTTTGTTTGGTAACCTTGGGAAGTGCACCTTCTGCACCGACCGAGTATCTTTTCTTGGCTATGTTGTTACTCCATAGGGAATTGAAGTTTATAAAGCAAAGATTGAAACTATTGAGAGTTGGCCGCAACCCAAAATGGTCACACAAGTGAGGAGTTTCCTTGGCCTCGCTGTATTCCATAGGCGTTTTGTGAGAGATTTCAGCACCATTGCTGCACCTCTCAATGAGCTTACAAAGAAGGATGTGCCTTTTGTTAGGGGTACCGCACAGGAAGAAGCCTTCACAGTATTGAAAGATAAGTTGACACATGCTCCTTTACTTCAACTTCCTGATTTTAATAAGACTTTTGAGCTTGAATGTGATGCTAGTGGAATTGGATTAGGAGGTGTGTTATTACAAGATGGCAAACCTGTTGCATACTTTTCTATAAAATTGAGTGGGCCTAGTCTGAATTATTATACTTATGATAAAGAATTATATGCTCTTGTTCGGACTTTAGAGACATGGAAACATTATTTATGGCCCAAAGAATTTTTTATACATTCTGATCATGAATCCTTGAAACATATTAAAAGTCGAGCTAAACTGAATCGTAGACATGCTAAATGGGTTGAATTCATTGAGACTTTCCCTTATGTCATTAAACACAAGAAGGGTAAAGAAAATGTTATTGCTGATGCATTGTCTCGTTGCTATACTATGCTTTCACAACTTGACTTCAAAATATTTGGTTTGGAGACCATCAAAGATCAAAATGTGCATGATGCTTGTCGGTGTCAAAACCGGCGGATCTCGGGTAGGGGGTCCCGAACTGTGCGTCTAAGGCGGATGGTAACAGGAGGCAGGGGACACAATGTTTTACCCAGGTTCGGGCCCTCTTGATGGAGGTAAAACCCTACGTCCTGCTTGATTTATTCTTGACAATATGAGTATTAGAAGAGTTGATCTACCATGAGATCGGAGAGGCTAAACCCTAGAAGCTAGCCTATGGTATGATTATATGTTGTCCTACGGACTAAAACCCTCCGGTTTATATAGACACTGGAGGGGGCTAGGGTTACATAAAATCGGTTACAAAGGAGGAGATATACATATCTGTATCACCTAGCTTGCCTTCCACGCCAAGTAGAGTCCCATCTGGACACAAGACGAAGTCTTCAATCTTGAATCTTCATAGTCCAACAGTCCGGCCAAAGGATATAATCCGGCTGTCCGTATACCCCCTAATCCAGGACTCCCTCAGTAGCCCCTGAACCAAGCTTCAATGACGATGAGTCCGGCGCGCAGTGTTGTCTTCGACATTGCAAGGCGGGTTCCTCCTCCGGATACACCACAGAAGAGTTTGAATAAAAGGATAGTGTCCGACCCTGCAAAATACGTTCCACATACCACCGTAGAGAGGATAATATTTCCACAAATCTAATCTGCTGACACGTTTTGGCAACATGACATCATGCCATGGCTTGGTGATTATTTGAACCATTTTTCTTTAACTAGCCCCGCACATAACGCGAGGAAGTTTCTTGACATGTCTTGTCAAAGCAGAGATCGTGTCCCCCTTATTACAGGATTCTCATCAATACAGGCGTGGGTAACCCAAACGTGCCATCAATTACGGCGCTTGAGGGATAAGCGAGTTTTACCAAGCTAGTGGGGGCGCATAGTTTCGGCCGCCCTTATAAAGGGATAAGATTTAAGATTTTTCTACCCACGCCTTCTTCCTCCTTGCTCATTCATTCTTGCGCACTCGAGCTCCAACGCCCAAGTCCACATACTTCTCCTCAATCTTCTCCAAACATGTCCGGAGCGGGAGGCAAGTGGATGGCTTCCTCCGTCATAGAGAGACACATCAAAAAGCTGCACGGAGCCGGATACTTAGCCGCGAATATCGCGAATCGGCTGCCCGCTGCAAGGCAGATCGTCCCTACCCCGGAACCTCACGAGAGGGTAGTCTTCCTCCACCACTTCCTCCATGGACCAGGGTTTCCCCTCCATCCATTCGTCCGCGGTCTTATGTTCTACTACGGGCTGGACTTTCATGATCTAGCCCCAAACTTCATCCTCAACATTTCGGTGTTCATCGTCGTGTGTGAGGCTTTCCTCCGCATCCGGCCCCACTTCGGCTTGTGGCTGATGACCTTCAATATCAAGCCGAAGGTGGTGGGAGGCCAACAAGCAAAATGCGGCGGAGCCATGGTGGGCAAGATGCCCAATGTTATATGGCTTGAAGGCTCCTTCGTGGAGACCATAAAGGGGTGGCAATCGGCGTGGTTCTACATCACCGAGCCGCGCCACACCAACTGGGTGGTGGCCCCCGAGTTTCGATCCGGAATCCCCACGCGGCTCACCTCCTGGAAAGAGAAGGGCCTATCCTGGGGTTCATCGTGGGGCTGGACGGACTCCAGAAATGTATCCGAAATATGGCAAGCAAGAAGCTCAAGCTTGTCAACATAGTCCAGGTCATGCTCTTCTGTCGGATCCTCCCGTGTCAACAACGAGATTTCAACTTGTGGGAGTTCGACCCAGCCCAGCACCAGACTCAGAGCGAGCTCTTCGACAGGATGCACAAGGACGTCTCGAGGGTGCTGTTCAAGGGTGCCGACGTCCTTCCCTCTCTCACCAAGGACCGCGGGCTAAGCGCTAAGCGCCCTGCGAATCCAGTAGGTTTTGTACATCTGGTAGGATTTTTACTTCCCATAGCTTAACCACGTGCGGGGTCTGAGCTCCCATGCCTTTGACAGGACTGGGTGGGGGCATTGGAGAAGATCAACTGTCCGGCCCCTCTGCCCGAAGACACTGCGGACGCTCTCCTGACGGAGATGCTGACTCCGGCTCCTTACAAGGTGTCGAAGACGACAAGAAGAAGGCCAAGGGAACCCGAAAGAGTTCCCGACGCCAGGTGGTATCAGACTCATCGTCCGATGACTCTGCGATGCACTTCTCCCACGAAGACGAGGAGGAAGATGAAGATGCCCCCCCTCCAGCCGGGGAAGACAAGAAAAGGAAGGCCGCCCCAACCGGGGGGGTGGGGGCGAAGTGTCCAAGAAGGGAAGGACTCTCCTTCCGGACTGCTCCACCACCGCCGCCGAAGATGAAGACGAGTGGCTGCTCAGGGCCAAGCCCCTGGCGAAGTCGTAAGTATTCGGATACCAGAGTAACTAATAGCATACCTTTGTCGCACTGCTTCTCCTAACGCCAAATATGATTATGCAGACCGCCCCAAGCCCATATCGACGTATCTTCGTTGGGCGGCTCCTTGGACTCGTCGGATATGGATAGCGATCCACTTCCGACCGCCACCTCCCCTTGCCCTACGGACAATGCCGAGGTGCTGTCTCAAGAGGCATCAGGTCGAGGGAAGACAGTCCCGGAGGCGCCTCAAGGCGACCTTCCGGACTCCGGGAGCAGAGGGGGTAAGGCTCCCGAGGGCTCCGAGTTCGGCCTTCAGCTGAACACTACACCGGAACCTCCAGTGGTTCTGGACTCGGGCAGGCGGCCTCCTTCCAAAAGGGGCAAGACGCCCGTGCCAGTGACCTCTGTCCATCCAGAGGCACCGGACAATCTGCTGGGAGCGCTTCGCAGTGCTTCCATCGACGAAGAGCACCGCACTATTTTGAGTGCGGTGATCCAGAAGGTTCAGTCCGCCAAGAGCGGACTGACTGAAGCCTGTGCCAGCCTTCTAACAGGCTTTGAGGTAAGTATTTGAAATATAGGGAAAATATTACCGCATAAACAGTAGCCCCTGATGCTCTGTTTGGTGTTCAAAAAGAAAAGCCGGATAGAGGATCAACTAATATCTGCAGGAGTCTAATATAAGTATGTCTATATGCGTATGCAGGCTTCGCTGCTGACCTCTGCCGCATTGGCTGCGGAGGTCGCCATGCTGAAGTAAGACCTCGAAGGCTCCAAGAAAGAGCTCAGCCTTGCCAAGAGGCAGCTCGAGGAGAACAAAGGTAAGTATTACCTAGTCTGTAGATATGTATATATATAAAAGGGATGCGATTGCAAAATGATAGGATCATCTTTAATTTGCCAGGGGCCATGACCGAAGTGACAACCCTAAAGCAAGCGCTATCCAAGCCCGAAAAGAAAGCGTCCCAGGAGTGCACCGAGCGGGAAAAACAAGAGGCATGGGTGGGCGAGGTGCAGCAAGAGCTCCTCACTCTCGTGACGAAGCACGAGGCGTTGGAGCTTGACTTAAAGACGCGAGAGTCCGAGCTTGCCGCGGCCCTTGAGAGTGCAAAGAGTGCCAAGGCTGAAGCCCAAAAGGCCCTCCAGGAGATTGATGCGATGAAGAAGATAGCGACGGGTAAGGCATTCTATATGCAAAGCAAGCATGTGAAAGTAAATTACTTGTTACTTACCTGAATCTGGAGCTCTCCAGGAGCATTCGCAGATTTGCCCCGCAGCGTGTCGGATGCCGCACAATTTTACCAGGCCGAGGAGGGAAGCTCAATGGAGAAGCTGTTCTGGTCTCAGTATACTGGGACCGAACACCCGATGCCTCTGAGCGACTAGCTGAAGCAACTGGTCGAGCTGCACAAGGTGGCCGAACAGGCCATGAAGGGCTTTATAGTCCGGATGTGGCCTGGCGACGCCCTTCCCAACAGCTACTTCGACCGGGTGAGGCGGCTTGTGGATGCCTGCGCATGGTTGGAAGTCATCAAGCGGTCCGTCTGCATCGAAGGTGCACGCCGGGATTTTGCCCGTGCGAAGGTGCACTGGGCCAAGATGGACGCCGTGAAGCTGGTGAAGGAAGGGCTGCCGCAGGGCAAGGAGCATCGCCACCCCAAGATGTACTATGAGGGTGTCCTGAAGGGTGCCCATCTTGTAGTGGACGAGTGTGCGAAAGATGTAATATTTGAATAAACTTGCTCGTGTAATCCTGTATTATGAAAACTTGTTCATATGCGCTACGCAACGCTTGTTTGAATTTAAAATATTGCCTTCTGTTCGGCTGTTTATCAAATCTGAGAGATGGCTAGTCGTCGGCTTATGCCCCCACGCCACGACTGCTGGGGTGTTCGGGATAAACCTGAGCACTCTTGTTCCCATTTTTGGGTCCTTCGAGGGAGGTGCTCAGCACAACGAACAAGGCAATCGGACTATAATGCGTTATCACTCTCATTTAGCCATAGAATTCTATAATTTTAAATTTCGGCGAAGCCCCTAGTATTTGGAAGGCCGATTTCGGGGCGCTATACACGCCTTAAGCCGGACAGGGCCGACTCCTCGCTCTAAGCGGCATAAGTCTTTAGGGACTTGAAACCTCTCGAACAGCGACCAGTCTCTCGCTTTATCATGACAGTCAATTTTAGCTTTCTCTACTGAGGTGCTTAGCCCAGCAGAACCGGGGCACAATCGAAGTAGTTCTCCCAGTGCTACCTTAGCCGATATAGCGGAACGTAAGGTACCAAAACATGGGAGTCGGGCAAACCCAACTATTGACCCAAGACATGATTTGGAGCTAATGTATATAATGCTATAAGTTCGGGGTGCCGCACTGTCGAAAGTGTTCGGACTTCTCATGCCGTATTATGGGGTATGCCTAAGCCCCTAGCGTATTGGCCGTACCAGAATGTACGGGTGCTAGATGTCATGAATGAACATATATATATATATATATATATATATTGTCAGGACCCCGACTCAGTGCCACACCGATCTAGCATATAACACATCATATCACTTTGCGGCCTCACGCACGGTATTCCCACGGGTGCCACCTTACCTGGCCGGGACCGTTTGCGCCTTTTGGCTCACGTATATGATACTGCCGCTAGCATCCATATGAGAGAGAACCCGGGCTGACATGGCTAGTCGTGAACCCAAAGTGGCACAAACTTACAGGGACAGGCATCCATGACCCAGCATCGAACGTGTCGGTCATCAGCGAGTGAATCCAGGCTGTAGCACTGGGCTATCAGGACTCCGGTGAACCGGGCTGTAGCGGGCTAACAGGACTCCAGTATTCATCGCGTGACATTTCCCCGAAGGGACAGACACAGGAACGAAGAAGGACACATGCCGGCCAGCCTAAGTGTTCCGGAGTAGTAGCAAGCTACCATGGCTCAGTGGAAACACTAGGAGACATTTCCCGGTAAGAGAGGCTACTAAGGATAAACAACTAGATAGTCAGATCCCACACATACCAAGCATTTCAATAACATACACACAATATGCTCGATATGTGCAAATACAACATGGCATCACAACATGACTCTACAACTCAAGTATTTATTCATTAGGCTCCGAGGAGCGAGATATTACAAACAGGGGTCCTACGACCCAACATTCAGAGCATACAAGTCAAATCACAAGCGGAAGCTTAACATGTCTGAGTACAGACATCTACAAATGAAAAAGGCTGAGAAGCCTGACTATCTACCAGATCCTACCGAGGCACAAGATCGTAGCTGAGGTAACAAGCTAAACGTCGAAGTCCACGCGGAACTACTAGCGAGACCGAAGTCTCTCTACAAAAACATAAAATAGGCAAACGTGAGTACAAATGTACCCAGCAAGACTTACATCAGAACTAACTACATATGCATCATTATCAACAAAGGGATGGTGGGGGTTTAACTGCAGCAAGCCAGCTTTGACTCGGTGGCTATCCTAAACTACGACTGCAAGCAACTCTTTTGAGGTGGCGCACACGAGTCCACATATTCACCAACCAATACACCACTATGGAACCGCTCCCGTCTCCCTACAAGAACGCCATCCATAGCACTCACGCCTATCTTGCGTATTTTAGAGTATCCACTTTCACTTGTCTATGAACTAATATAAGCAACCCAGAAGTCCTTTACCGCGGACACGGCTATTCGAATAGATGATGTTAACCCTGCAGAGGTGTACTTCTTCATACATGTTTCCACCACTTAGCGTCTGCACACGACATGTGCTCGGCAGACTTCAAGCGAAAGCCGACGTGGGTGTAGACCACGACCTACCTAAACACTCAAGTCTCTAGTCCAGGTTTATCGCCTATTCGGGTTCCATCCATGAGGAGATCCGGCCGGAGTTTCGCTCACAGCCCCAAACGATGTGTGCAGGGTTCCCGAGATACCTAACGGGTATCCGATACACCGTGCCACGTACCTACCGCATCACAGCCCACCCCTGCGGTCAGCGCTATCCACGGCCTCCAGTAAGCTACAAACACCAGAAACTACTTGCAACTCCTGGACAGAGGACTAGGGTGAATAAGAAGTCGAGCGGGGTCATATTTCAGGGCCCAATGCATGGTAGTAGCTGAATCATGGATCACAAACACAGAACTCAGTTCCTAAGGACGGCTTCAATGAGACAACCCACCATGTACTCCTACATGGCCTCTCACCATTACCTTTTACCAAAATCGTGTTCACACACTTAGCTCACACACAGTAGGACATGTTCACACACCTCTGATTCATCCCCGATGAATCAGACCTGACTCAACTCTAAGCAGTAGCAGGCATGACAAACAAACATGAATGAGTAGGCACAACAGGGCTCAAACAACTCCTACTCATACTAGTGGGTTTCATCTATTTACTGTGGCAAGGACAGGTCATGCAGAGGATAAAGGGGTTCAGCTACCGCAGCAAGTAACAAATGACTCGTTGTTGTTCTAATGCAGTAAAAGAGAGCAGGGCGAGAGAGTAGGATTGTATCGGAATGAACAAGGGGGTTTTGCTTGCCTGGCACTTCTGAAGATAACACTCAGTCTTCATCAGTGTCAACGATCACATCATCGGTACAGCGTCTATCAAGGGGGAACAACACCGGCAAACACAGAAGAAACACGATCAATGCAATGCACAGTATGATGCATGCTATGACATGGCAATATGAATGTGTTTTGGGCTAATGCATCTAGCAACAAGTTAAATGGGGTTGGTTTGAATACAAGATTCAAATTCAAACTCCATATGTGAGAGTTTAAATGCCATTTATTTGTTTTGTCCAAAACAGAGGACAAACATTGTTCAAACATGCATGAAAATGGTACATATGGATTCCTTGAATTTTTCTGATAATTTTACATATATAATTTGTTTGATTTGGAGTCACGGTTGAATTACTATGATTTTTAGAAGTTTTAGCTATTTTCTGAAATAAATAAATCGTTTAGATTTACTTAAAATCCAGAAAAGGGTTTACTGCGTCAGCATGACGTTGGCATGACGCTAGCAGGTCAACAGGGGCTGGTCCGGGTCAACCTGACCAGCGGGGTCCACACGTCAGTGACACAAGTGGCTAACAGAGTTAATTAATTCTAACTAATCAAATTAATAGCCACGGGGCCCACTGTCAGTGTCAGCAGGGGTAATTAGTCCTAAAGTAATCTTGTCAGGTGCAGGGCCCACGCGTGTTAATCCCAGGGGGGTCAAACCCCTGGTCAGCGGGGTCAAACCCGCCGGCGACTCGACGCCGGCGAGGCCAGACACGGCGGCGAGGCTCGGATTTGGTCCTCCGTCGACCAAATCGACGGCGGAGATGCGCTACGCGTAGCTGGGGAGCTCGCGCATCGAGTGGTGGTGGCGGTTGGGCTCGGGATGGTCGGAAAAGACGCCGGCGACGACATTGGCGGCTGCCGGAGCTCGGGCGAGCTCGGGGTCGTCGCTAGGAGGGACGATAGGAGGAGCTGGTGGTGGCTACGGGCTACTGAGGTTGCGGTGAGCACGACGGTGGGCTCGGGAGCGAGCTGCGGTGGCTGTGGCCACGGCTACGCCATGGCCGGCGGCGAGAAGCTCTCGGCCGCGGTGGTTAGCACGGCTACAGCGGCCTTACAGGGCAAAGGAGAGGGGAAATCGGTTCAGGGGCTCACGGGGATCATGCAGGGAGGGTCAGCGAGCTCGGGGAAGCACGGACGGCGGCGAATCGATGATGAGGTTGACGGCGGCCGAAGGTTGAAGATGAGCTTGAGGGCGACGCTGCAGGGCTTCCGGAGGGCCGTGGATCGGTGGGGAGGAAGAGGGGGTCGAGGCGGAGCTCCTGAGCCCAGCGGCAGGGCGAGGGGTGGCCGGTGGCCGCGGCGAACGGCGTCGGTGGCGATGGCTGCGTTCGGGCGAGTGAGAGAGAGGAAGCAGAGGAGAGGAGGGCCACGGGGAGAGTGATAGAGAGGTCGAGGGGGTTCGGCATCTCCGTGGCGTCGTCTAGGCGCATCGGAGAGGGGCCAGGCAGGCAGGGAGGGAGGAGGTGGCCGACGCCGAGGAGATGACGCGCGGCGTCGCGGTGGCCAGGCGACGCAGGCAGGCAGCCTGGTGGCGTGGCGAGCTCGGGCGCGTGCGCCATGTCCCTCCTCTGCCTACTGGCACGAGGAGGAAGGCGACAGGGAGGAGGCGGTGATGGGCTGGGCCGTTGGAGCTGGGCCGGTTGGTGGGCGCCAGGTAAGTCCTGGTGGGTTCTCTCTCTCTTTCTTTCTCTTTTCTATTTTCTGCAATTGGTTTTGATTTGATTTAAAATATCAAATCATTTTTCTAAAACTTTCTGTAAATTGTATGTGAGCTTAGGAACTAGTCCAAGGTCACAGGCAACTTACAAAATATTTGAACTTTATTTCTTATATAATAGAAATAAATTCAACTCAAATATGTCATTGGTTTAAGTCAAAGACCCAAAAATAAATAATTCTATGATTCCAAAAATATTGGTTTGAATTTTACCTCTTACCAATATTTTCACAGAGTAACAGGAACATTTCTTTGGACTCATTTGATGAGATTTAAATGTTGGTTATTTTTAGAGGTATTCTGAGGCTTTTGAAAATTCCTCAATTCAAATTTCATTTGAATTAAAACATGATGCTCACATGAGGGTCTAGCCTAGTGCATAACAGGACCAGGGATGTGACAACTCACCCCCACTAAATAAAAATCTTGTGCCGAGTTTCAAGCGTAGGGTAAGGTGAAGGGGGAACGCAACTAGAACAATCTTCACGATCCAGGTTGCACTTCAAATGAACGTTGATTCGTTCACCATCATTGTCTCGAAGTCTTGCTCTGAGAACTCCAACTATCATGACAACGAGAGGAAGGAAAGACCCCAAAAGAATCGTTCTTCTCGAAGGTCGAACAACTCAGGATTAACTCTCGGAATGAGACATAGCAACATCTTTCGAGCTGAGAGACGAAGCACACCTCTAGAGGGATGGAGTGGAACAGATGACAAGGGTTCACTAGGTAGACAACAATTCCACACTTAAAAAGGTGGTAAACGATTGTCAACGTAGCGAGGAGTTGAGTTTCCATGATACCACAACGAGGCACCTTAGGGATGGTGACTCGTAGATATATCCCCTTAAGTGCCAAAAAGAATTACCTTTGATTCAGAGATCATTGAAACTCTTTAAACCAGCCTAAGGCAATTCTCGAGCGATCATTTGGAGGGGGTTGGTAGAATGGCATACTCGGACTTGGATGATGTGGATTACCTTGTTGAAGACAACGTAATGGATGAATTTGCTTACCACCGGAAATGGAAGAGACCCATGGTAGAATGGCACATTGGCGGTGCAAGCTGGGAACAAAATGCAAATGCTGGGAATGATTCTGGTAACTGGGGAAGAACCCAACAATAGAGAGTGAATTCACTGTTTGAAAAGGTCATAGCATAACTGAGGAAACTGAGAGCATCCCAATTAGTGTCGATGATAACACCTAGCGCTTGTGCGTGCTCTCGAGAACTTGAGCATTTCCATATTCATCAGGGTTTTACCAACATCCGTGTCAAGGATCCTGGCAACACAACGTACTACCATGATGAATACTGACGGACGATGCGGATGCAAAAGAAGATAACACCTTCTCAGATTTCATCTTAGCGAGGCCAAGGGGCAAATCTGGACGATCAACCGAGAGACATTTAGCACTCCGCTTCTAATGTTCTCCTTGACGTACTAGCGTATCCCATTCCTTGAAATGGTCTGGTATCTAGAACATCAAGTAAAGGTCAGACTTCGGAAACACAAAAATCCATAAGGAACAACTACTAGAATAAGTTCTACGAGATCCTTATGGGGAGGTGGCCAACTTCCTCAATCAAGATATTATAATAACAGGTCTTCCGGCTGGGTGTGTTGGCCACGACATACACTTTACCGGTTTCCGAGGGACCGATATTATAGTTCTTGGGAAATGTTCCAAACCATCATATCTGCCTGAGATTCAGATCTGGTTGGTGTCAGGATATTCCAGACTCATTGAGTCTAGGAAGAAAAACGAAAGTTTGCAACACAAATCGACGAGATGACGTTGCAAGATTCTCGGGAAATGAATTATGATAGCAAGCTCCCAAGCATGAGCTGGTTCTGCTACAACATGTGAACATGTTGTCCAAGACAAGCATGACCACAAAGTAGTCTTATAATAAAACACTACCGAGTTCAGGAGGGGGAACCATCAGCGAGGATATCAAAGTTTTGTACAAATCCGTCTGGTACCTTCGGGACTAGCACTTAGAACTTATTAACCTTGAACAAATCAATCAGTGGCTTGGTGTGCTAGGGACACATATAGAATGGAGGTTGCAAGTCTCCGAACCACAGAATACTTCGCACGTATGCATTTCTGATTTGGGATGATTCCAAAGGAAAACAACATTGACTTTCTCGAATCCACGGCGGCAACTTGCATCAAATGCACCTGAACTGGAGGAAGTCACTTCTTACATCCGAACATATGCTTCATGAACTAGCATGAACAAATGCTTTCAAAAGTTTCCAACACTAGCTTAATGTTCAACAAAATCATGGAGGAGATAAGGATGTTGTCAATGGGCTCAACAACAATTCATCCGGGTTTCCTTTTAAAAGGAATTCCATAGTTAAGTGAACACGGTGATAGGATTGGTCAGACCAAAGAATATAATGGTGTATGCTCGAGGAAAAACCACGAGTAAGACAACATTACGAATATCGTTGGTTCTGACTTGATTTGAGGATAGCCCACACCCAAATCAAAGGTTGGACAAGATGATAGGTCCATTAACTGATCACGAGGGTCAGTCGATGAAATATCAACTTTCTTCAACACACACATACAAAGGATATCCCTTTGAAATGAACTAAGTCAGGTAAGCTTTTATCTTCCAACTCTCCAAGTTGTTGTTTGGCTTAACAAACTAGCTCAGGGGTATCCAACACAGGTTCTTGGAGAAAAAGTGGTTTATTGGAAAACCAACTTGATCACGAGCTCAACATAACAGTCAGGGGACAACCTGGTGATACTTCCGAGAAGGAATTCAGAAAATCACGAACCACCGGTATGTTACTAAGCTCGAGAACAATCTTGCTTTCCATGACAGGACGATATGATCACAAGAACGAGGGATCGGCACAATCCTAACTCATTGATCGAGGGGTGCACCGAAAATAAGGACTAGGTAGCACAATCAACCTTAGGGTGACGATTGAATAATCAACACGCTAAGAATGAGGTTATCGTCCATTTAACTACCAAGCAATGGAGTTGCTAGCAGTATTGATTTCACACACCACGATTCACTTGTCGGCATTCCGGTTACAAAAACACGGAAATCGAGGAATGAACAATGATGGCAAGAAGTATCACTGTACCAAGAGTTCATAGGATGGTGTGCAATTCCCATGACATTCTTGATATAAAGATGGTAATACTCCAAGGTGGAACAGAGCAAAAGCAAGATTAGCAATTTGATCGGCGGAGTACGACTGCTTTGACCCAATCCTGGAAATGGACAAGGTACTGGAGTTTGTTTCTCCTAGTCATTCCGGAATAGAATGGCTTGACGGACCACAAGAGTAATAGGAATGCACGCATAATCTTGACTATCAAATGATAGACCAGGGTTAGAAGACAACTAAGAGGGACAACTCAAGAACATATAATTTTCTGAGTTGTGGATGCATAGATTAGTATGTCGAACCAAGTTCAATATGTTTCTTCCGGATAACCCAAGCAGAGAGGTAGGACTGGCAAAGTCACGATTTATGAATGGAGAACTCCTCAAGAGTACTCTGATTGTGATCTTTTGGTTCAAATAACTTCTGCCTGAATGGTTCATGGTATTTGGAGGAAGGAAATACCACGGACCTCGAGGACTATCGCAAGGTTACCATTAACCTAAAGGAACTAGCAAACACTATCAACATGAAGTAAGTAGAGTGAATCTCGGGTTCAAGAACCCAGGAATAGAATACCTACTACTAAGTAGCATCACGGGATGCTTTCGAGAATAAAGGCCAGAAGCATCACAGTGGGACGCAAATCATGGCTAGATTACTAGATGATCCCCTAGGACACCTAGGGTCATAATAATAATTCCAACATATATGTCGAGGCAATAAATTACCTCAACGCACCGGTTAGTGTGCTTATTCTGACCATAAAGGACATCAGAAACGGAAAGAAAGGATTTGCAAATGCACCAGACTATTTAGAAACCTGGGATGACTCGGACGGGATAATGGCTGTAAATGCTCAGAAAAGATTTGAGACATTCACAAAAATGGTGGAATAACCACTCAGAAGCACAATTCCAAGGTTTCGAGATCAACAGTTAACATACAGAAGTCGTAGGAACTGAACTCAAGCTTAAATCCAACAATCTTATAAGTCTACGGATTAGTAACACGTGATCCTGATAGAAAGAAGAGAAAGCCTAGTTTCTTAACCCCGTAGGAAAGATAAGATGACTCAGATCAGAAGGGCATAAGGTATAAGGAGTAAAAAGAGCCTTACGTTCCATCCCACAATCAATTCCCTTATATAACTAAAGAATTTCTAGACTCAACTTCGACCAGTTTGGCTTGGTAATCCTACAGGCAGTCAAGCTCTGATACCAAAGCTGTCAGGACCCCGACTCAGTGCCACACCGATCTAGCATATAACACATCATATCACTTTGCGGCCTCACGCACCGTATTCCCACGGGTGCCACCTTACCTGGCCCGGGACCGTTTGCGCCTTTTGGCTCACGTATATGATACTGCCGCTAGCATCCATATGACAGAGAACCCGGGCTGACATGGCTAGTCGTGAACCCAAAGTGGCACAAACTTACAGGGACATGCATCCATGACCCAGCATCGAACGTGTCGGTCATCAGCGAGTGAATCCAGGCTGTAGCACTGGGCTAGCAGGACTCCGGTGAACCGGGCTGTAGCGGGCTAATAGGACTCCGGTATTCATCGCGTGACATTTCCCCGAAGGGACAGACACAGGAACGAAGAAGGACACATGCCGGCCAGCCTAAGTGTTTCGGAGCAGTAGCAAGCTACCATGGCTCAGTGGAAACACTAGGAGACATTTCCCGGTAAGAGAGGCTACTAAGGATAAACAACTAGATAGTCAGATCCCACACATACCAAGCATTTCAATAACATACACACAATATGCTCGATATGTGCAAATACAACATGGCATCACAACATGACTCTACAACTCAAGTATTTATTCATTAGGCTCCGAGGAGCGAGATATTAAAACAGGGGTCCTACGACCCAACATTCAGAGCATACAAGTCAAATCACAAGCGGAAGCTTAACATGTCTAAGTACAGACATCTACAAATGAAAAAGGTTGAGAAGCCTAACTATCTACTAGATCCTGCCGAGGCACAAGATCGTAGCTGCGGTAACAAGCTAAACATCGAAGTCCACGCGGAACTACTAGCAAGACCGAAGTCTCTCTGCAAAAACATAAAATAGGCAAACGTGAGTACAAATGTACCCAGCAAGACTTACATCAGAACTAACTACATATGCATCATTATCAACAAAGGGATGGTGGGGGTTTAACTGCAGCAAGCCAGCTTTGACTCGGTGGCTATCCTAAACTACGACTGCAAGCAACTCTTTTGAGGTGGCGCACACGAGTCCACATATTCACCAACCAATACACCACTATGGAACCGCTCCCGTCTCCCTACGAGAACGCCATCCATAGCACTCACGCCTATCTTGCGTATTTTAGAGTATCCACTTTCACTTGTCTATGAACTGATATAAGCAACCCAGAAGTCCTTTACCGCGGACACGGCTATTCGAATAGATGATGTTAACCCTGCAGGGGTGTACTTCTTCATACATGTTTCCACCACTTAGCGTCTGCACACGACATGTGCTCGGCAGACTTCAAGCGAAAGCCGACGTGGGTGTAGACCATGACCTACCTAAACACTCAAGTCTCTAGTCCAGGTTTATCGCCTATTCGGGTTCCATCCATGAGGAGTTCCGGCCGGAGTTTCGCTCACAGCCCCAAACGTTGTGTGCAGGGTTCCCGAGATACCTAACGGGTATCCGGTACACCGTGCCACGTACCTACCGCATCACAGCCCACCCCTGCGGTCAGCACTGTCCACGGCCTCCACTAAGCTACAAACACCAGAAACTACTTGCAACTCCTGGACAGAGGACTAGGGTGAATAAGAAGTCGAGCAGGGTCATATTTCAGGTAGTAGCTGAATCATGGATCACAAACACAGAACTCAGTTCCTAAGGATGGCTTCAATGAGACAACCCACCATGTACTCCTACATGGCCTCTCACCGTTACCTTTTACCAAATCGTGTTCACACACTTAGCTCACACACAGTATGACATGTTCACACACCTCTGATTCATCCCCGATGAATCAGACCTGACTCAACTCTAAGCAGTAGCAGGCATGACAAACAAACATGAATGAGTAGGCACAACAGGGCTCAAACAACTCCTACTCATACTAGTGGGTTTCATCTATTTACTGTGGCAAGGACAGGTCATGCAGAGGATAAAGGGGTTCAGCTACCGCAGCAAGTAACAAATGACTCGTTGTTGTTCTAATGCAGTAAAAGAGAGCAGGGCGAGAGAGTAGGATTGTATCGGAATGAACAAGGGGTTTTTGCTTGCCTGGCACTTCTGAAGATAACACTCAGTCTTCATCAATGTCAACGATCACATCATCGGTACAGCGTCTACCGAGGGGGAACAACGCTGGCAAACACAGAAGAAACACGATCAATGCAATGCACAGTATGATGCATGCTATGACATGGCAATATGAATGTGTTTTGGGCTAATGCATCTAGCAACAAGTTAAATGGGGTTGGTTTGAATACAAGATTCAAATTCAAACTCCATATGTGAGAGTTTAAATGCCATTTATTTGTTTTGTCCAAAACAGAGGACAAACATTGTTCAAACATGCATGAAAATGGTACATATGGATTCCTTGAATTTTTCTGATAATTTTACATATATAATTTGTTTGATTTGGAGTCACGGTTGAATTACTATGATTTTTAGAAGTTTTAGCTATTTTCTGAAATAAATAAATCGTTTAGATTTATTTAAAATCCAGAAAAGGGTTTACTGCGTCAGCATGACGTTGGCATGACGCTAGCAGGTCAACAGGGGCTGGTCCGGGTCAACCTGACCAGCGGGGTCCACACGTCAGTGACACAAGTGGCTAACAGAGTTAATTAATTCTAACTAATCAAATTAATAGCCACGGGGCCCACTGTCAGTATCAGCAGGGGTAATTAGTCCTAAACTAATCTTGTCAGGTGCAGGGCCCACGCGTGTTAATCCCAGGGGGTCAAACCCCTGGTCAGCGGGGTCAAACCCGCCGGCGACTCGACGCCGGCGAGGCCAGACACGGCGGCGAGGCTCGGATTTGGTCCTCCGTCGACCAAATCGACGGCGGAGATGCGCTACGCGTAGCTGGGGAGCTTGCGCATCGAGTGGTGGTGGCGGTTGGGCTCGGGATGGTCGGAAAAGACGCCGGCGACGACGTTGGCGGCTGCCGGAGCTCGGGCGAGCTCGGGGTCGTCGCTAGGAGGCACGGCGGGAGGAGCTGGTGGTGGCTACAGGCTACTGAGGTTGCGGTGAGCACGACGGTGGGCTCGGGAGCGAGCTGCGGTGGCTGTGGCCACGGCTACGCCATGGCCGGCGGCGAGAAGCTCTTGGCCACGGTGGTTAGCACGGCTACAGCGGCCTTACAGGGCAAAGGAGAGGGGAAATCGGTTCAGGGGCTCACGGGGATCATGCAGGGAGGGTGAGCGAGCTCGGGGAAGCATGGATGGCGGCGAATCGATGATGAGGTTGACGGCGGCCGAAGGTTGAAGATGAGCTTGAGGGTGACGCTGCAGGGCTTCCGGAGGGCCGTGGATTGGTGGGGAGGAAGAGGGGGTCGAGGCGGAGCTCCTGAGCCCAGCGGCAGGGCGAGGGGTGGCCGGTGGCCGCGGCGAACGGCGTCGGTGGCGATGGCTGCGTTCGGGCGAGTGAGAGAGAGGAAGCAGAGGCGAGGAGGGCCACGGGGAGAGTGATAGAGAGGTCGAGGGGGTTCGACATCTCCGTGGCGTCGTCTAGGCGCATCGGAGAGGGGCCAGGCAGGCAGGGAGGGAGGAGGTGGCCGGTGCCGAGGAGATGACGCGCGGCGTCGCGGTGGCCAGGCGACGCAGGCAGGCAGCCTGGTGGCGTGGCGAGCTCGGGCGCGTGCGCCATGTCCCTCCTCTGCCTACTGGCACGAGGAGGAAGGCGACAGGGAGGAGGCGGTGATGGGCTGGGCCGTTGGAGCTGGGCCGGTTGGTGGGCGCCAGGTAAGTCCTGGTGGGTTCTCTCTCTCTTTCTTTCTCTTTTCTATTTTCTGCAATTGGTTTTGATTTGATTTAAAATATCAAATCATTTTTCTAAAACTTTCTGTAAATTGTATGTGAGCTCAGGAACTAGTCCAAGGTCACAGGCAACTTACAAAATATTTGAACTTTATTTCTTATATAATAGAAATAAATTCAACTCAAATATGTCATTGGTTTAAGTCAAAGACCCAAAAATAAATAATTCTGTGATTCCAAAAATATTGGTTTGAATTTTACCTCTTACCAATATTTTCACAGAGTAACAGGAACATTTCTTTGGACTCATTTGATGAGATTTAAATGTTGGTTATTTTTAGAGGTCTTCTGAGGCTTTTGAAAATTCCTCAATTCAAATTTCATTTGAATTAAAACATGATGCTCACATGAGGGTCTAGCCTAGTGCATAACAGGACCAGGGATGTGACATATATATATAAAGGAAGAATGCAATAATAGTCTTAATGCTATGCCTTGTTTATTCAAAAAGCTGTGTTAAAGCAGAATGATACAAGTAGTGTGATAAGCAAGAAGTAGGACTGTTTGACATGTCCCTTCCAAGGGCAAGCTGAGGAATAGTATTAAAGTAAATATTTCACTCATTATCGTAATCCACCTAGGAGTTCCATGGTGTGACGTAGCTTTCTGCCTCCTTGGTTGCTGCATCATGTGTTCGGCAATCATGCTACCGGATAGGGTTTCCAGAGGTTAAAGTCCTGAAAGAGAAAAATAACAAAGCGGGAAGCCCCAGTGCGGTTTAAGCCGCATCTTGGAGTGTCCCGTAGTCGTGCCCCCCCTCCCCACCTGTGCCCATGGTATTTTTAATGCGTAATTATGTACGTGTGGCACGGATTTCGCTGTTTGGCTGGGACTGGGGTGGGGGCCGCATTGCTATGCAAGCTTGGAACATGCCAGGCGGTCCAGTTGCCAATTACTCCGGGCAAGCTTGAAGGTGTCCGGGACCTTAATCGCCGAACTAGTGGATTGCCTTAAGAGGCTGCTTTGTGATTCTGCTGCGAGGGCCGCAGTGTGCTCCTCCGTGTGGAGAGAGCGCTTTGTGTTTCCATTGACTGTGATGACCCCCTGAGGTCCTGGCATCTTGAGCTTGAGATATGCATAATGCGGTACCGCATTGAATCTCGCAAATGCGGTTCGCCCGAGCAGTGCATGGTAGCCACTGCGGAATGGGACTATGTTGAAGATTAACTCTTCACTTCGGAAGTTATCCGGCGATCCGAAGACCACTTCCAGTGTGACTGAGCCTATGCAATGGGCCTTTACGCTTGGTATGACGCCTTTAAAGATCGTTTTTGTGGGTTTGATCCTTGAGGGGTCTATACCCATTTTGCGCACTGTGTCCTGATAAAGAAGGTTCAGGCTGCTGCCGCCATCCATAAGGACTCGAGTGAGGTGAAATCCGTCAATGATTGGGTCTAGGACCAGTGCGGCGAATCCGCCATGACGGATACTAGTGGGGTGGTCCCTGCGATCGAAGGTGATCGGACAGGAGGACCATGGGTTGAACTTTGGGGCGACTGGCTCTAACGCATATACGTCCCTGAGCGCACGCTTCCACTCCCTCTTGGGGATGTGGGTTGCGTATATCACGTTCACCGTCCGCACTTGTGGGGGGAACCTCTTCTGTCCTCCGATGTTCGGCTGCCGGGGCTCCTCCTCGTCATTGCTATGTGACCCCTTATCTTTGTTTTCAGCATTTAACTTGCCGGCCTGCTTGAACACCCAACAATCCTTGTTGGTGTGGTTGGCTGGCTTGTCGGGGCTGCCGGTGTATTTGACATGAGCGATCGAGTATACGGTCCAAAATGGATGGGCCCGGAGTGCTTCTTTTGAATGCCTTTTTCCGCTGACCGGGTTTAGAGCCTTTGAATCCGGCATTGATTGCCATATCCTCGGTATTGTCGTTGTTAATGCAGCGCTTATGTTTGTTGCGACGTGATCTGCCATTGCCGTCCTTGCTATCCGAAGTACCATGGTTCTTTGGTATGTTATTGCTGCAAGTCAACTAGCTGTCCTCTCCCACACAGAAGCAGGTCATGAGTGTCGTGAGGGCTGCCATAGATTTTGGCTTTTCCTGGCCAAGTTGCCGGGCGAGCCATTCATCACGGATGTTGTGCTTGAAAGCTGCTAGGGCCTCTGCATCCGCATAGTCGATGATTTGATTTTTCTTTGTTAGGAAGCGTGTCCAGAATTGCCTGGCCGATTCCTATGGCTGCTGAATTATGTGGCTCAAGTCATCGACATCTGGTGGTCGCACATAAGTGCCCTGAAAGTTGTCGAGGAATGTGGCTTCCAGATCTTCCCAATAGCCAATGGACTCTGCTGGCAAGCTATTGAGCCAATGCCGAGCTGGTCCTTTGAGTTTGAGTGGGAGGTATTTGATGGCGTGTAGGTCATCACCGCTGGCCATGTGGATGTGCAGGAGGAAATCCTCAATCCATACCGCATGATCTGTTGGGCCGTCGTATGATTCTATATTTACGGGTTTGAAACCCTCTGGGATTTGATGATCCATTACTTCGTCTGTGAAGCATAAGGGGTGTGCGGTGCCTCTGTACTGGGCTATATCATGACGCAGCTCAAATGAGTCTTGCCCGTTGTGTTCGGCCCGACCAGACTTACTTTTACTGTATCCGGCGTGACGATTATCGTCCCGCATAGTGGCGTGCCCTCGTGATCCGTAGATCGATCTTGCATGTTTTTCTTTGTCCTCTAATATGTCTTGCAGGTCTGGCGTATTTCCCCATGCCTTTTTATTTGAATGGCGTCGGGGTGCGGGCTGAGCTTTTGGCTGGAATGCCTCTTTGTCGCGGCCACGAGGTGGCCGATCAACCGTGCCATACTCTGGGGATGTAGGTTTCGGTGCTACCTCCTCCAGTCGGGGTAGCAACTAGCACTTTGGGTAACTCTTGGAGGGGCGTTCGAGTTTATATTCCTCGGCCGCTAGGACTTCAGTCCATCTGTCAGCTAGGAAATCTTGATCAGCTTGAAGCTGCTGGTGCTTTTTGTTAAGGCTATTTGCCGTGGCTATAAGCCGACGCTTGAAGCGCTCTTGTTCGACGGGATCCTCTAGCACGATGAATTCTTCATCGTCGAGGCTTGCCTCGTCTTCGGAGGGAGGCATGTAATTATCATCCTCCGCCTCTCCATCTGCCGCTCTCTCAGGACGGCTGGCTTCTCCATCCTCCTGCTCTAAATCTTGCTGGAGGGGATTGTTGTTGCCTTTGGCACTGTCCGGAGTGCTATTATCTCCGGTGCCAGTATCACCGCTTTTGCCTTGGTGGGAGTTAGAGCGGCGCCGCTGACGCCCGCGCTTGGGTTGCTTCTTGGAGGGGTCATCCTCCCCTGTCCCGTCGCCATTGCCTTCTTTGGGTGTGTCCACCATGTATATGTCATATGATGAGGTGGCTGTCCAGTGCCCTGTGGGAAGTGGTTCCTCTTCCCCTCCCGCATCGTCGTCCATACCGTCGATGTCTTCGGAGTCAAAGTCGAGCATGTCGGTTAAGTCATCGACAGTGGCTACTAAGTGGGTGGTGGGTGGGCGGCGAATTTCTTCGTCATCCGCATCCCAATCCTGTCGGACATAGTTCGGCTAGGACTCTCCGAACAAGGAGAGAGACCTTAATGAGTTCAGTATGTCGCCAAAGGGAGAGTGCTGAAAAATATCTGCGGAGGTAAACTCCATGATCGGCGCCCAATCGGATTCGACAGGAACGGGCGCAGGCGGTTCGGAGTCCATGGCCGGAGAAGGATCCAGCAGTTTGGCAACACGGCTCTCGTGAAGGGTAAGGTCGATATTTGGCTCGATCACCGCAGAGGATATGGCCTCCGCGGCGGGGTCTATCCACCCGTCCATCGATGGCGCAACTGGCTCCGAATTGAGGGTCGGAGCGGCTGTCGGTGCGATTTGTTGAACACTGTCCGATGGTAGAGCTAAATCATACTCATTGTGACCGCGTGGCACACAAGGCAGGGGCTCGAATCCATCGAAGATCGAGTCTTTGCAGATATCGGCCATGTAGTTTAAGCTTCCAAATCTGACCTGGTGGCCAGGGGCGTAACTTTCGATCTGCTCCAGATGGCCAAGCGAGTTGGCCCACAGTGCGAAGCTGCCAAACACAAAGATCTGTTTGGGGAGAAAAGTCTCACCCTGGAATGCATTGCTATCGATATTCGTAGGAGCCATCAAGCCTAACGGCGACGACACAGAGGAACTCTCAATGAAAGCACCAATGTCGGTGTCAAAACCGACGGATCTCGGGTAGGGGGTCCCGAACTATGCATCTAAGGCGGATGGTAACAGGAGGCAGGGGACACAATGTTTTACCCAGGTTCGGGCCCTCTTGATGGAGGTAAAACCCTACGTCCTGCTTGATTTATTCTTGACAATATGAGTATTACAAGAGTTGATCTACCACGAGATCGGAGAGGCTAAACCCTAGAAGCTAGCCTATGGTATGATTATATGTTGTCCTACGGACTAAAACCCTCCGGTTTATATAGACACCGGAGGGGGCTAGGGTTACATAAGGTCGGTTAGAAAGGAGGAGATATACATATCCGTATCGCCTAGCTTGCCTTCCACGCCAAGTAGAGTCCCATCCGGACACGAGACAAAGTCTTCAATCTTGTATCTTCATAGTCCAACAGTCCGGCCAAAGGATATAATCCGGCTGTCCGGATACCCCCTAATCCAGGACTCCCTCAATGCTGGTTCTAAAGATGTAATGCAGAATTGTAAAGAAGGAAGAACGTGGAACAAGTTCGTCGTTAATGATGGATTTGTGTTCCGTGCTAACAAGCTATGCATTCCAGCTAGCTCCGTTCGTGTTTTGTTGTTGCAGGACACGCATGGAGGAGGATTAATGGGACACTTTGGCATGAAGAAGATGGAGGACGTACTTGCTACACATTTCTTTTGGCCAAAGATGAGACGGGATGTTGAGCGTTTTGTTGCTCGCTGCACTACATGTCAAAAAGCTAAGTCACGACTCAATCCTCATGGTTTATATATGCCATCGCCTGTTCCCAGTGTTCCTTGGGAGGATATATCTATGGACTTTGTTTTAAGTTTACCTTGAACAAAGAAGGGGAGGGATAGCATATTTGTTGTTGTGGATAGATTATCGAAAATGGCACACTTTATACCATGTCATAAAAGCGATGATGCTGTTAATGTTGCTGATTTGTTCTTTCGTGAAATTATTCGTTTGCATGTTGTGCCAAATACAATTGTTTCAGATCATGATACCAAATTTCTTAGCCACTTTTGGAGATCTTTATGGGCTAAGTTGGGGACTAAACTGCTTTTTAGTACTACTTGTCACCCCCAAACTGATGGACAAACTAAAGTAGCCAATAGAACATTGTCTCCTATGCTTAGGGCTGTTTTGAAGAATAATAAGAAAATGTGGGAAGAATGCCTGCCTCATATTGAATTTGCTTATAATCATTCATTCCATTCTACTACTAAGATGTACCCTTTTGAAACTGTGTATGGTTTCCTACCTCGTGCACCTATTGATTTGTTGCCTCTTCCATTGTAACGCCCTGGATGTAACTTGCCATATTTGTCACTCCGACTCTTGCCATTTTCGGCTTTAAGTTATGAGATTCCCTTCGTGGTTGGGTTTTGTCTTTCGTCTTGCATTTTGTTCATGTCATGCATTTCATATCATGTCATCATGTGCATCGCATTTGCATACGTCTTTGTCTCATGCGTCCGAACCTTTTCCCTGTTGTCTGTTTCGCAATCCGACACTCCAACATGCACCCGGCACACCCCTATTGTCTCTTTTCGTGAGCGGGAGTTAAACGTTCTCGGAATGGGCCGAGATTTTTCAAGTGGCCTTGGTACACCACCGATAGACCGCCTGTCAAATTTCGTTCACTTTGGAGGCCGATTGATGCCCGAACGGTTAAGCGGGTAACCGCAAAAGCCTCTTTTGTGTTGCGCCCCAACACCCCTCCAAAACAGCCCAATAACCCATCTAAACCATCTCCATGTTCTCCGCCGTCGGATCACGATCATGTGGGTGAAAACCGCACATCATTTGGACACTCCTACCTCCATCTACCTATAAATATGTGCCCCTCCCCAAAAATTCACGGATGAAACCCTAGCTATCTCCCTCCTCCCGCAGCCGGACACGTCCGCCGTCGCCCGACGAATCGGGGCGCGCCACATCGCCTCCCCGCGCCCACATCGCAGCCGCCGCCCGAGGCCCAGATCCAGCCCGCCCCGAGACGAACCAGGCAACGCCGGGCCCGCGCCGCGCGCGCGCTCTTTCGCCGCCCCGCTCGCCGCGCCGCCCCTCCCGCGCCCGTCCGGCCGCCGCCCCGCTCACCGCCGACCTCCGCCGGCCACCTCACCGCGTCGCTGGCCGCCGCTTCACCGCCGCCACCTCGGCTCTGCCTTGCCGCGCTGCTCGCACCACCTCCCATCGCTGCTCGGTGGCCACACCGCCCGCCTTCCTGCCTCGTTGTCGCCTCTCCCCGTCGGAGTTGGCCGGAGCTCCGCCGCCGCCGGATCTGGGAGAGGTGGACAAGATCCACCAGTCCCGGGATCCAAATGCCTCGTCCTGCCCCGGATCTCCTCATCCCGAACCACCTCATCCCGATCTACTCCGAGGTTGTTTTTTTCTCTAAAGTCCCGAAGCCCCCTGACATTTTCATGCCTCCTTTGACATGTCATATCTCGGTGACCGTGGCTCCAAATCATGCATATGATATGTCAAAATGTTCGTCTCATTGAGCTCTTCATGTTAGAAGCATTTCCATGCATTTTACTGTCCATTATGATGCCATTTTCATTGTTGCAAGAGTGCTACAAAATGTTAACTGCTGGTACTTATCAGATCATGATGATTTGTCATTTTTGTCGCATTTGATATGTGCATCATATGAGCATGAGGTATACATGTGTTCTGAACTACAACATGCCACCTTGACAGGGCTGCAAGTCTTGTATTTTTGTGATCTATGTGGTGACTAGCACAAGCATGCAAACTAGTCTTGTATTTTCCTGTTGTTGTTTTGATGCCATCTAAACTTGATGCTACATTGAGATTCATGCTTATTTTGGGATACTTCCGTAAGGATATTTTGAACATGTGGTTATGCTCTATCCATTCATCCCCCTGTTTGAAATTATGGAGTGATCTAGCATGCCTTTGTCTTGCTCTACTTTGCTATAAAATGTTCCTGACAGATTGTTAACATGTTAATCAATATTGCCATGGTTGTTGCTAGTGATCCGTGCATCCCATGAACTTGCTCTTGCCATGGTTAGCTTCACGGACATGTCATCTTGCTATTGGTATGCTTATGTTGTCATTTGATGATTTGTGGTGAGTCGCATGAGCTTGCAAAGTTGCTATCATGAATCTGCTTATGCTATGCTTTGTTTTTCTTCTAAGTCTGAAACTGTTAATAAAACTTTCTATGTTTACATGGGTGCCATCATATCTTCTGTGCCTTTTTGGCTCATGTTCAGTAAGGGACTTTTGTTCTATGCATTTAGTAGTATCATGCCATTCCTTTGTTTGCTAAGATATGTTCCTGTAGCTTGTTGTTTGCTTGCTCTAAACATTGCTTCCTGATGTTGTTTGCTTGCTCTAAACATTGCTTCTTTCCGTCTTGCTTCTCTTGTTAGCTTCGGTTTCGTTTCAGAGTTGTGAGGATTCATTGAACTACATCCGTTTGTCTTCTTCACGGACTCGTTCTTCTAACTTGCGGGATCTCAAGCAAGATGACCATACCCTCGAAATCACTTCTATCTTTGCTTGCTAATTGTTCGCTCTATCACTATGTCGCGCTACCTACCACTTGTTATATCATGCCCCCCATATTGCCATGTCAACCCTGTAACCCACCTTCCTAGCAAACCGTTGTTTGGCTATGTTACCACTTTGCTCAGCCCCTCTTATAGCGTTGCTAGTTGCAGGTGAAGTTGAAGTTTGTTCCATGTTGGAACATGTATATGTTGGGATATCATATTACCTCTTATTTTAACTAATACATCTATATACTTGGTAAAGGGTGGAAGGCTCGGCCTTTTGCCTGGTGTTTTGTTCCACCTTGCCGCCTTAGTTTCCATCATACCGGTGTTATGTTCCTTGATTTTGCATTCCTTACATGGTTGGGTGTTATGGGAACCCCATGACAGTTTTCCTTGAATAAAACTCCTCCAGCAAGGCCCAGCCTTGGTTTTAACATTTGCCACCTAAGCCTTTTTCCCTTGGGTTCCGCGAACTCATGGGTCATCTTTATTTTAAACCCCCGGGCCAGTGCTCCTCTGAGTGTTGGTCCAACCTGTCAACTGCCGGTGGCCACCAGGGGCAACTCTGGGCTGGCCTACCGCAAGTTTAGACAATCAGGTGTTCCCTGAGGACGAGATATGTGCAGCTCCTATCGGGATTTGTAGGCACAGTCGGGCGGCTTTGCTGGTCTTGTTTTACCATTGCCGAAATATAACACCCTCGATGCGACTATAGCTCCCACGTGTCGAGGCACGACTTAGAGACATAATCGCATTAAAAGCATATGTCGCAAGTAAGGTAATCTTTACACATCCCATGTAATATAATAATAAAGGGGAGATAACATAGTTGGCTTACACTCGCCACATCAATCAAGGTACATAAATAACATTACATCATCCAAACACTCATAGCCCGACTACGACGCCAAAATAAAAGATAACCCAACATGCGACACGGTCCCGATCACCCCCAACTGGGCACCACTACTGATCATCAGGAAAGGAAACATAATAACGCTGAGAGTCCTCGTTGAACTCCCACTTGAGCTCGAGCGCGTCACGTGGAGCGGAAACATCAGGCCCTGCATCTGGTGTAATAGTAATCTGTGAGCCATAGGGACTCAGCAATCTCGCACCCTCGCGATCAAGACTATTTAAGCTTATAGGTAAGGCAAGGTAAGAATATATGTGGAGCTGCAGCAAGTGACTAGCATAATATGGTGGCTATCATATTCGCAAAAGAGAGCGAGAAGAGGAGGCAAAGCGCGAGCGAGAAACTAGAGGACAACCTGCGCAAGCATTACTCCAACATCGTGTCCACTTCCCGGACTCCACCGAGAAGAGGCCATCATGGTAACACACTCAGTTGATTCATTTTAATTAAGTTAAGGTTCAAGTTATCTACAACCGGACATTAACAAATTCCCATTTGCCCATAACCGCGGGCACGGCTTTCGAAAGTTCAAATCCCTGCAGGGGAGTCCCAACTTAGCCCATGACAAGCTCTCACGGTCAACAAAGGAATAGACCTCCTCCCAAGACGTTCCGATCAGACTCGGTATCTCGGTTCTTCAAGACACTTCGACAGGTTAAAACAAGACCAGCAACACCGCCCGAATGTGCCGACAAATCCCGATAGGAGCTGCACATATCTCGTTCTCAGGGCACACTCCAGAGTTGCCCCTGGTAGCCCCGGACATCGCTCGGTTGGACCAACACTTAGAGGAGCACTGGCCCAGGGGGAGGGGCTAAAATAAGATGACCCTCGGGCTCCGGAAACCCAAGGGAAAAAGAGGCTAGGTGGAAAATGGTAAGACCGAGGTTGGGCATTGCTGGAAAAGCTTTAATCAAGGCGAACTATCAAGGGGTTCCCATTATAACCCAACCGCGTAAGGAACGCAAAATCCGGGAACATAACACCGATATGACAGAAACTATGGCGGCAAGAGTGGAAAAAAACACTAGGCGAGAGGCCGAGCCTTCCACCCTTTACCAAGTATATAGATGCATTAAGATAACAAGATAATATAATGATATCCCAACAAGTAAATAAATGTCCCAACAAGGAACGGCCTCCAATCTTCACCTGCAACTAGCAACGCTATAAGAGGGGCTGAGCAAAGCGGTAACATAGCCAATCAAAGGTTGCTAGGAGATGGTGGGTTAGAGGTTTGACATGGCGATTTGGGAGGCTTGAAAGCAAATGGTAGGCATCGTAGCATTGGCATAGCAAAAGAGCGAGCAATCTAGCATAGCAAAGATAGTAGTGATTTCGAGGGTATGATCATCTTGCCTGCAAAGTTGTCAGAGTTGACTGGATCCTCGAAAGAAAACTCAACAGGCTCCTCGTTAGCAAACTCGTCTCCCGGCTCTACCCAAACAAGACAAACAAGCAACAAGGACTCAATCAACCACGCGCAAAGATCAAACAATACGATGCAAGGATGGTATGCTATGCGGGATGCGATGCGGGATGCATATGCAAGAAGTGACAAGGAATGCATGAACCTGGCCTCAACTTAGGAATCCAAGTGTGGCACTGGAAAGATGAGAAGAAATCGCTTGAAAATGATATAAAGATCGCCAGAATCGGAGTTACGGTTTGGAAATGGCGAGCAAAACAAATATGACACCGGTCTGCGATTTACAGCAAGTAGCCAACTAAATGCAGTGAGATGAACATGCTACAGCACCCAAACATGACAACAAAATACATGGCAGGGATGCATTCAAGATGCTTAACAAAAGTCTAGCACTGAGCTATGGCCAATTCACCCATTAACAGGTTCAAACAAGCATGGAAAAAATGCATATGACAAACAAATTTCAGACTTAGTGAAATTAACACTTGTCTGGAATTTCAGATCAGGTAGCCCTCTTCGGAGCAACAAAACTACATGCTACAGGACCTGAACATGGAAAAGTAAAGCATGGCATGGAGCTACTCAAAGAGCTTAACAAAAGTCCCTTATTGACCTTGAGCCAAAAGGTATCAGAAAATACAATTGCAAGCATGTGAACATGGCAAAAACATAATCAGATCACAGACTTTGTGAAAACTGGAGCATGCTGAAAACAGATATCAATTAGGCATGTTTACGAGCTCGATGCACTCTCTATGGAGCAAGTCATGATAAACTAAGCATACATCTGTCAAGAACACACAAAATTCAAGCTAGACATGGCAAGAACAATAGCATAGCATGCACGAATCAACTACAACATCATCGGCAAAATTGCAAACAAGTTGACAATCTGCCAAGATTCACCAAGTATCAAAAGTAGAGCTCGATTGACTCAAGCTAGGGTGCTCCATAATTTCAAACAAGGACATGGATCGATAGAGCACTACAAGATTAACAAAACTTCCTTACTGATCATCCTCAAAAGGACTTAATGGAATTACTAAGTCCCTGAAATCAGCACTACCAAGTGCCTCACTTCGCAAGCTTGCACTAGCCACCACGCACATCACAAAAATACATGGGTTGCACCTCTGGAAAGATGGCAAAACCCTTAACAAAACATATGTAGAGCTCATGGGCATATCATGCACACAATAATCATGGCAAGAATGACAAATATGCAAATGGAGTAGCAGATCTGACAATTATCTCAAGTAGTCCCCTTCTAACAGCATTTCGGGCATCAAGATGTACTCAAACAAAAATAACGCAATGGAATAAAATGATGTACTCTCTGAGGTGAACATTTTGATATGCTATATGCCAAAAACGGAGTTACGGATGCGGAGATACGACACGATGAACAGGAGCACTTGAACTAGGAAAACCGGGGACTTTGTGAAAAAAATCAACCTCTCTCAGATCTAGGGTTTGCACGGAAACTGAGGCGCGGTCGGGGCACTGTTCACGACGGAGTTGGAGGTCACCGGCGATGGCGTCGGGCGGCGCGGCGACCGGCTTGAGAGAGAGGACGGCGGAGGGCGGCGGGGTCGCCGTACCCGGCCGCGGGGCGGCGAGGCGACAAGGGAAGGCGGCGTGGCGCTGCTCCAGGCGGCGAGGCGCAGCTCCGGCCGGACGGCGTCTAGCAGCGCGCGGCGGCTCCGGTCGCCGGGGCGGAAAGAGGCGATGGCGGCGGGACGAACGCGGCGGCGGGCGGTAGCGGGCCGCGGGGGCCGGCCTTGGGCTCCCGGGCCGCGCGGTGGGAGGCGGCGGCGGTGACACGTGGCGGCGCCTCAGTGGCCGCGGGCGGCGGCGGCGGCTTGTCCGGCCGGATCGTACATGTCCGGCGCGGTGCGAGCGGATTTTTAGGGTTAGGGACGAGGGGGAGATCCGGATTCGGAGGAGGGGTCTATTTATAGGCATAGAGGGAGCTAGGAGAGTCCAAATGAGGTGCGGTTTTCGGCCACGTGATCGTGATAGAATGCTCTAGATGATGGAGAAGGGTTTGGTGGGTTTTGGGACAAATTGGAGGGGTGTTGGGCTGCAACACACACGAGGCCTTTTCGGTCCCTCGGTTAACCGTTGGAGTATCAAACGAAGTCCAAATGATACGAAACTTGACAGGCGGTCTACCGGTAGTAAACCAAGGCCGCATGGCAAGTCTCGGTCCAATCTGGAAATGTTTAATCCCTGCACACAAAAGAAAGTTAGAAATGACCACTGGAGGAGAACGAAGCGCCGGAATGCAAAACGGACAACGGGGAAAATGCTCGAATGCATGAGATGAACACGTATGCAAATGCAATGCACATGATGACATGATATGAGATGCATGACAACGATAACAACACACGGAGACAAAAACCTGAACCCGAGAAAATAAAATAACTAAACACCGGAAACGGCAAGAGTTGGAGTACAAATTGGGAAAGTTACACTCGGGGTGTTACAACACTCCACCACTACGAAAGGATCTCGTCCCGAGATCTAGGACTGAAAGAACGCCGGGTACTCAGAATGGAGGTGATCCTTGCATTCCCAGGTAGCTTCACGGTCGGAATGGTGTGACCACTTGACTTTGAGGAATTTGATTGACTTATTGCGAGTCTTGCGTTCAGTCTCTTCAAGAATAGCCACTGGGTGCTCACGATAGGAAAGATCTTCTTGGAGCTCAATGTCCTCGAAGTTGACGGTGCGGGCAGGAGTCTTGAAGCACTTTCGGAGCTGAGAGACATGGAACACATCATGAACATTTGCAAAGTTTGAAGGAAGCTCGAGTTGATAGGCGAGATCGCCTCTCTTGCTGACAATCTTGAAAGGTCCCACGTATCTGGGGGCAAGCTTCCCTTTGATACCGAAGCAATGAGTACCTTTCATAGGAGAGACACGGAGGTAAACATGATCTCCGATCTCGAAAGCCAAATCACGGTGCTTACTATCATAGTAGCTCTTCTGACGGCATTGGGCTGCTTTGAGGTTATCATGAATGACTTTGCACATTTCCTCTGCCTCTGTGATTAAGTCATTTCCCAAAAGTTGACGTTCACCGGTTTTAGACCAGTTGAGAGGGGTACGGCACTTCCTGTTATACAGAATTTCAAATGGGGCCTTGCCTGAACTTGCTTGGAAACTGTTGTTGTAGGAGAATTCAGCATAAGGAAGACAATCCTCCCACTTCATACCGAAGGAGATCACACAAGCCCTGAGCATATCTTCAAGAATCTAGTTGACACGCTCGACTTGACCGCTAGTTTGAGGATGGAAAGCTGTGCTGAAGCGGATGTTGGTGCCCATGGCCTTCTGAAAAGAATCCCAAAACTTGGAGGTAAAGATGCTGCCACGGTCTGAAGAGATCACTTGTGGAATACCGTGTAGAGAGACAACCCAAGAGGTATAGAGTTCCGCCAATTGAGCTGCAGTGATCGACTCTTTGATAGGCAGAAAGTGAGCCACTTCGGTGAGTTTGTCGATGACAACAAATATAGCATCATTGCCACGCTTGGACTTTGGAAACCCAGTCGCGAAGTCCATTTCAATGTGGTCAAACTTCCATTCTGGAATGGCAAGAGGTTGGAGGAGACCAGCTGGCCTTTGATGTTCTGCCTTCACTCTTCTGCAGACATCACACTCATTCACGAATTGAGCAATCTCGCGCTTCATTCGAGTCCACCAATAAGCCTGCTTGAGGTCCTGATACATCTTCGTGCTCCCAGGCTGGATGGAGAGGAGAGAATTGTGCTCGTTCATGATCACTTTATGGAGGTCACCTTTGGGCACAACAATACAATCCTCGAAGAAGAGAGTGTCCTTGTCATCAAGGCGGTAGCACTTTTACTTGGGTTGACTCTTGGCAATCTCAATCTTCATCTTTTTCACCATAGCATCAAGAAACTGGGCTTGGCGAATCTGGTCTTCTAAGGTAGGAGAGACTTGAAGGTTGGTGAGGAAACCTTGAGGAACAACTTGCAGATTAAGTTTGTGGAAAGCTTCACAAAGCTTGGGTTGATAAGGCTTGAGAATCAGACTGTTGCAGTAAGCCTTTCTGCTCAATGCGTCAGCAATCACATTGGCCTTGCCTGGAGTATACTCGATACTCGGATTATACTCTTGAATCATTTCGACCCATCGAGTTTGCCTGAGGTTGAGATTAGGCTGAGTGAAGATGTACTTGAGATTCTTGTGATCAGTGAAAATGTCCACTTTTCTTCCCAATAGAAGATGTCTCCAAGTCAAAAGAGCATGCACAACTGCCACCAACTCGAGATCATGAGTGGGGTAGTTCTTCTCATTAGGCTTCAACTGGCGAGAGGTATAAGCAACAACTTTCTTCTCTTGCATCAATACTGTGCCAAGACCTTGGAGAGAGGCATCACAAAAGACCTCGTACGGTTTGGATTCATCAGGCGGAGTCAGAACTGGAGTAGTGATCAATTTCTCTTTCAAAGTGTTGAAAGCAATGTCACACTCCGGAGACCAAACGTACTTGACGTGCTTCTGGAGAAGATTAGAGAGAGGCTTCGCGATCTTAGAAAAGTTTTCAACGAATCTTTAGTAGCTTGCGAGACCAAGGAAGCTACGGAGTTGCTTCACATTCTGAGAGGGTTCCCAATTCACAATTGCAGACACCTTCTCAGGATTCACGGCAATGCCCTTGGCAGAGATGATATGGCCAAGATAAAGAACCTCATCGAGCCAAAATTCACACTTGGAGAACTTGGCGTAGAACTGATGTTCTCTGAGCTTATCAAGCACCAAACGCAAGTGTTTGGCATGATCTTCCTTGTTCTTCGAGAAAACCAGAATGTCGTCGAGATTGACCAAAACGAAGTCATTGGTGTAGGCGTTGAAGATGAAGTTCATCATGTGAGAGAAAGTGGGAGGAGCGTTGACAAGGCCAAAAGACATGACAGTGTATTCATATGAACCATAGCTTGTTCTGAAAGCCGTCTTGGGAATATCTTGCTCACGTATTCGAATCTGATGATAACCCATACGGAGGTCAAGCTTGGAGAATACTTGGGCACCTTTGAGTTGTTCGAACAGCTCATTGATGTTGGGAAGTGGGTATTTGTTCTTGATGGTCTTCTTGTTCAATGGACGGTAATCAACACAAAGTCGGTCCGTTCCATCCTTCTTCTTCACAAAAAGAACACCACAACCCCACGGAGAAGAACTAGGCCGGATTAGACCCATTTTCTCTTGAATATTAAGCTGCTTCTTCAGCTCCTTCAACTCTTCAGGTCCGAGCTTGTAAGGACGCTTACACATAGGTTCCGTGCCGGGCTCAAGATCAATAACGAATTCAAGTGGCCGGTGCAGAGGCATTCCTGGAAGCTCTTCTGGAAAGACGTCTTGATATTCGCAAACGACTAGAATTTGCAAGATAGCAGCCAGTTCACACTTCTCATTAAGAGAAAACAGGCGGATGGTATCATCACGAGCGGCAAAGACAATTACATCCTCAAACGAATGAGTCAATTGAATCTGCCTGGCTGCACAATCAAGCTGAGCCTTGTGCTTAGAAAGCCAATCCATCCCGAGAATAAGATCAATATCCGAGTTGCCAAGAACCATAGGAGAAGAAAGGAACTTGTAGTCGCCCAAGGTGATAGTAACATCCGGAGCCATCATTTTGGTGTTCATGAATAAACCCGGAGAAGAAACCGCTATCGGCTTAGGCAAATCAATAGTATGCACATCATGCATGGATGCAAAAGGCTTCGATAAAAATGATAAAGATGCACCAGTGTCAAAAAGAACTCTTGCGGGAATGTCATTAATGGGAAAGTTACCCATGATCACATCTGGTGAGTCCTCTGCCTGAGATGCATTCAGCAAGTTGACCTTGGCAGACTTGGTGTTATGCTTGACCATAGCTGTACTTGCCGATCTGATAGGAGGAGGAGGAGGAAGACTCCTCTGGTTGAAACACTTGTTGGCATAATGGCCCTTCTGTTGGCACTTGTTGCACATGACCTCTGAAAGCGGACGGTGGTACAGAGCACTCGATCTTGGAGGTTGAGACGAACTCTTGTTCTGAAAGCCAGGGTTGGGTGGGTGGGAAGACCCACTGCCACCTTTGCTCTTCTATTGATACGGCCGACGGAACGGAGGAGGAGGAAGCCAATACTTCTGCTGCTTGGCCACGTGAGTAGAGGAAGATGAAGTAATATCTCTGACTCGCTTCTTGGAAGCATCACACCTCAACTGAGCAGCCTCTTGCTTCAATGCCATGTTGTAGAACTCATCGTACCTCAAGGGCTCAAAGAGAACAAGAACTAGCTGAATTTTTTCTCTGAGACCACCTCTGAACTGGTATATCATGCTCTTCTCATCAGGGACGTCCTGCTTGGCAAAGCGAGCAAGCTTCTGAAACAACTTGTTGTAGTCATAGACAGACAAAGAGCCTTGCTTCAGATTGCGGAATTCCTCACGCTTGCTTTCAACCACGCTCTAAGGGATATGGTGAGCTCTGAAATCTTGACGGATTTCATCCCAAGTGATAACACGTCCACCTCTGGAGTCCTTGTACTGCTGGAACCATTCTGCAGCTTGGTCTTTGAGTTGGAAGGAAGCGAACTTGACAAAGTCTTCAGGCCTGACGTTACTGCACTCGAAATGCTTGCACAGATCCACAAGCCAATCGTCAGCATCAGTTGCCTCAACACAATTGCTGAAAGTCTTTGGCCCATTAGCAAGGAACTGGTTGAGTGTAGCAGAGTGATTCTGATTGTTGCCTTGGTTCCCTTGGTTGCCTTGATTGCGCTCTTGGAGAATTTGCATGATCAACTGTGTGTTTGCATTGGTTGCGGCCATCACAGCTTGCCATGCCTCCGGAGGAGGTGGAGGTGGTGGCGGATCAGGATTCGGAGTCGTGCGCGTTGGAGGAGCCATCCTGAAGAGGTTGACCACCATTAGCACATAGACAGATAAAATGAAGCTGAATCCAACAGAATGAAAATTGCAACATATAGTCTTCACATCCGAACAAAATGAACGAATGCATTCCTCTTGAAATGGTCACATATCCATAAATTGAGAAGCCACTTAGAATTTAGGTAGAGAAATAAATCAACAAGGTACGGATCAAGAATGAATAATCGGTAAGAAATCCCAATCTCAAACCCATATCCGTGGAAGAAGAACTAGAGCTACGAGAATTCCCACCTATGAAACTCCCAAACCTTTTCGGTTATGCAATCAGGTGTTGGGGATACAGGGGAAGCATAATATCTCACCCAATTCTAGCAAATCCTACATCCAGCTGTATCCATCCTTCAACACATAACCGAGAAAAACTTCGGAAACCATCTACCTCAACCTTCGAAAAGCATCCGTTATACAATTTATGGCGATACTCCCGAACTCCCGCCGCAGTACTGGGTGGCGTCGAGGTTATCTCACCAACGAACTGCATAAAAGAGATTTTCGATGTCGGCGTACTAAACTCAGGTATTCTAGAATTGCAACGATAAAATTATGAGGACAACACCTCAGAGCTCAACTCCACGGGACACTACCACAAAACCCCTAACAGGAGGCACCAAGACAATGTTCTCATCATAAAACCATTGGAACGATTCCAAGATACCCGCGTGATCCTAAATTGTTTTTAGTGAAATTTGAGAAGAGAAGAGTCAAAACTCTACGTCAGGATGCCTTACCAGAGCGATGAGGAGAGTGGGAAGTAAAAAGAATTCCTAAACTCTCCGATATATAATTCCTAATTGACTCAAAACATTTTTCTAGACACAACTCGACTGCTAAAAACGATCAAGCAATGGGGCTCCAAAGGTCGGGGAAGGCTCTGATTACCAACTTATAACACCCTCGATGCGACTATAGCTCCCACGTGTCGAGGCACGACTTAGAGACATAATCACATTGAAAGCATATGTCGCAAGTAAGGTAATCTTTACACATCCCATGTAATATAATAATAAAGGGGAGATAACATAGTTGGCTTACACTCGCCACGTCAATCAAGGTACATAAATAACATTACATCATCCAAACACTCATGGCCCGACTACGGTGCCAAAATAAAAGATAACCCAATATGCGACACGGTCCTGATAACCCCCAACTGGGCACCACTACTGATCATCAGGAAAGGAAACATAATAACGCTGAGAGTCCTCGTCGAACTCCCACTTGAGCTCGAGCGCGTCACCTGGAGCGGAAACATTAGGCCCTGCATTTGGTGTAATAGTAATCTGTGAGCCACAGGGACTCAGCAATCTCGCACCCTCGCGATCAAAACTATTTAAGCTTATAGGTAAGGCAAGGTAAGAATATATGTGGAGCTGCACCAAGCGACTAGCATAATATGGTGGCTATCCTATTCGCGAAAGAGAGCGAGAAGAGGAGGCAAAGCGCGAGCAAGAAACTAGAGGACAACCTGTGCAAGCATTACTCCAACACCGTGTCCACTTCCCGGACTCCGCCGAGAAGAGGCCATCACGGTAACACACTCAGTTGATTCATTTTAATTAAGTTAAGGTTCAAGTTATCTACAACCGGACATTAACAAATTCCCATCTGCCCATAACCGCGGGCACGGCTTTCGAAAGTTCAAATCCCTGCAGGGGAGTCCCAACCTAGCCCATGACAAGCTCTCACGGTCAACGAAGGAATAGACCTCCTCCCAAGACGTTCCGATCAGACTCGGTATCTCGGTTCTTCAAGACACTTCGACAGGTTAAAACAGGACCAGCAACACCGCCCGAATGTGCCAACAAATCCCAATAGGAGCTGCACATATCTCATTCTCAAGGCACACTCAAATGAGCAAGACGTCGGGTAGGCCAGCCCAGAGTTGCCCCTGGTAGCCCCGGGCATCGCTCGGTTGGACCAACACTCAGAGGAGCACTGGCCCAGGGGGGGGGGGCTAAAATAAGATGACCCTCGGGCTCCGGAAACCCAAGGGAAAAAGAGGCTAGGTTGCAAATGGTAAGACCGAGGTTGGGCATTGCTGGAAAAGCTTTAATCAAGGCGAACTATCAAGGGGTTCCCATTATAACCCAACCGCGTAAGGAACGCAAAATCCGGGAACGTAACACCGATATGACAGAAACTATGGCGGCAAGAGTGGAACAAAACACTAGGCGAGAGGCCGAGCCTTCCACCCTTTACCAAGTATATAGATGCATTAAGATAACAAGATAATATAATGAAATCCCAACAAGTAAATAAATGTTCCAACAAGGAACAGCCTCCAATCTTCACCTGCAACTAGCAACGCTATAAGAGGGGCTGAGCAAAGCGGTAACATAGCCAATCAAAGGTTGCTAGGAGATGGTGGGTTAGAGGTTTGACATGGCGATTTGGGAGGCTTGAAAGCAAATGGTAGGCATCCTAGCATTGGCATAGCAAAAGAGCAAGCAATCTAGCATAGCAAAGATAGTAGTGATTTCGAGGGTATGATCATCTTGCCTGCAAAGTTGTCAGAGTTGACTGGATCCTCGAAAGCAAACTCAACGGGATCCTCGTTAGCGAACTCATCTCCCGGCTCTACCCAAACAAGACAAACAAGCAACAAGGACTCAATCAACCACGTGCAAAGATCAAACAATACGATGCAAGGATGGTATGCTATGCGGGATGCATATGCAAGAAGTGACAAGGAATGCATGAACCTGGCCTAAACTTAGTAATCCAAGTGTGCCACTGGAAAGATGAGAAGAAATCGCTTGAAAACGATATAAAGATCGCCGGAATCGGAGTTACGGTTTGGAAATGGCGAGCAAAACAAATATGACACCGGTCTGCGATTTACAGCAAGTAGCCAACTAAATGCAATGAGATGAACATGCTACAGCACCCAAACATGATAACAAAATACATGGCAGGGATTCATTCAAGATGCTTAACAAAAGTCTAGCACTGAGATACGGCCAATTCACCCATTAACAGGTTCAAACAAGCATGGCAAAAATGCATATGGCAAACAGATTTCAGACTTAGTGAAATTAACACTTGTCTGGAATTTCAGATCAGGTAGCCCTCTTCGGAGCAACAAAACTACATGCTACAGGACCTGAGCATGGCAAAGTAAAGCATGGCATGGAGATACTCAAAGAGCTTAACAAAAGTCCCTTAGTGACCTTGAGCCAAAAGGGATCAGAAAATACAATTGCAAGCATGTGAACATGGCAAAAACATAATCAGATCACAGACTTAGTGAAAACTGGAGCATGCTGAAAACAGATATCAATTAGGCATGTTTACGAGCTCGATGCACTCGCTACGGAGCAAGTCATGACAAACTAAGCATACATCTGTCAAGAACACACAAAATGCAAGCTAGTCATGGCAAGAACAATAGCATAGCATGCACGGATCAACTACAACAACATCGGCAAAATTGCAAACAAGTTGACAATCTGCCCAGATTCACAAAGTAGAAAAAGTAGAGCTCGATTGATTCAAGCTAGGGTGTTCCATAATTGCAAACAAGGACATGGCTGGATAGCTCACTGCAAGATTAACAAAACTTCCTTAATGATCATCCTCAAAAGAGGCACGGATCTCTCGAAAACAACAATAACATATGGCCATATGAAATAAACAGCCGAAGGACTTAGTGGAATTACTAAGTCCCTGAAATCAGCACTACCAAGTGCCTCAGTTCGCAAGCTTGCACTAGCCACCACACACATCACAAAAATACATGGGTTACACCTCTGGAAAGATGGCAAAACCCTTAACAAAACATATGTAGAGCTCATGGGTATATCATGCACACAATAATCATGGCAAAAATGACAAATATGCAAATGGAGTAGCAGATCTGACAATTATCTCAAGTAGCTCTCTTCTAACAGCATTTCGGGCATCAAGATGAACTCAAATGAAAATTATGCAATAGAATGAAATGATGTACTCTCTGAGATGAACATTTGGATATGCTATATGCCAAAACGGAGTTACAGATGCGGAGATACGACACGATGAACAGGAGCACTTGAACTAGGAAAACCGGGGACTTTGTGAAAAAAATCAACCTCTCTCAGATCTAGGGTTTGCACGGAAACTGAGGTGCGGTCGGGGCACTGTTCACGACGGATTTGGAGGTCACCGGCGATGGCGTCGAGCGGCGCGGCGACCGGCTTGAGGGAGAGGACGGCGGAGGGCGGCGGGGTCAGCGGACCCGGCCGCGGGGCGGCGAGGCGACGAGGGAAGGCGGCGGGGCGCTGCTCCGGGCGGCGAGGCGCGGCTCCGGTCGCCGGGGCGGAAATGGGCGACGGCGGCGGGACGAACGCGGCGGCGGCGGGGCGCGGTAGGCGGCGGCGGGCGGTAGCGGGCCGCGGGGTGCGGCCTTGGAATCCTGGGCCGCGCGGTGGGAGGCGGCGACGGTGACACGTGGCAGCGCCTCAGTGGCCGCGGGCGGCGGCGGCGGCTTGTTCGGCCGGATCGGACATGTCCGGCGCGGTGCGAGCGGATTTTTAGGGTTAGGGACGAGGGGGAGATCCGGATTTGGAGGAGGGGTCTATTTATAGGCATAGAGGGAGCTAGGAGAGTCCAAATGAGGTGCGGTTTTCGGCCATGCGATCATGATAGAACGCTCTAGATGATGGAGAAGGGTTTGGTGGGTTTTGGGCCAAATTGGAGGGGTGTTGGGCTGCAACACACACGAGGCCTTTTCGGTCCCTCGGTTAACCGTTGGAGTATCAAACGAAGTCCAAATGATACGAAACTTGACGGGCGGTCTACCGGTAGTAAACCAAGGCCGCATGGCAAGTCTCGGTCCAATCCGGAAATGTTTAATCCCCACACACGAAAGAAAGGTAGAAATGACCACCGGAGGAGAACGAAGCGCCGGAATGCAAAACGGACAACGGGGAAAATGCTCGAATGCATGAGATGAACACATATGCAAATGCAATGCACATGATGACATGATATGAGATGCATGACAACGATAACAACACACGGAGAAAAAAACCCGAACCCGAGAAAATAATATAACTGAACGCCGGAAACGGCAAGAGTTGGAGTACAAATTGGGAAAGTTACATCCGGGCTGTTACACGAAATGTCTTATAACCGGGATTCCCAGACTGGTCGGGTCTTTCTGGGAGAAGGAATATCCTTCGTTGACCGTGAGAGCATGTGATGGGCTAAGTTGGGACACCCCTGCAGGGTATAAACTTTTGAGAGCCATGCCCGCGGTTATGTGGCAGATGGGAATTTGTTAATATCCGGTTGTAGAGAACTTGACACTTGACTTAATTAAAATGAATCAACCACGTGTGTAGGCATGATGGTTTCTTTTCGACATAGTCCGGGAAGTGAACACGGCCTTGTGTTATGCTTGAATGTAAGTAGTTTTAGGATCACTTCTTGATCACTTCTAGCTTCTCGACCGTTGCGTTGCTTCTCTTCTCGCTCTTATTTGCGTATGTTAGCCACCATATTTGCTTAGCACTTGCTGCAGCTCCACCTCATTACCGCGGGTGTGAGATTGCTGAGTCCTCGTGACTCACAGATACTTCCAAATAGCTGCAGGTGCCAATGATACCAGTGCATATGATGCTACCGAACTTAAGTGGGAGTTCGATGAGGATCTGGGTCGTTACTATGTTTCATTTGCTGATGATCAGTAGTGGAGCCTAGTTGAGACGATCGGCGATCTAGCATTTGGGGTTACCTTCTTTTATTTTGGTTCCATAGTCGGACCTTGATTGTACTCTGGATGATGTATGTTTAACTTGTATTTGAGTGAAGTGCCGGTTGTAAGCCAACTCTTTATCCCTTTCTTACTTAGTACATGGGATTGTATGAAGATTACCCCTCTTGCGACTAAACCACCATGCGGTTATGCCTCTAAGTCATGCCTCGACATGTGGGAGATATAGCCGCATTGTTGGTGTTACAAGTTGGTATCAGGGCCATCCCCGACTTAGGATCCCCCTGCTTGATCGAATCACTAACGTTGTTGAGTCTAGAACAAAATGTTTTGAGTCTTAGGATTTTATATATCGGAGAATAGGATTGTGTTTACTCCCCAGTCCCTTCGTCGCTCTAGTGAGGCCTCCTGACGTAGAAGTTTTGACTCTCCTCTCCTCAATTTCACGAAATTTTTTAGGATCACGCGGGTATCTTGGAATCGTTCCGATATTCTTGTGACGAGAACATTGTTCTTGGTGCCTCCTGACATTTAGGAGTTGTGGCAGTGTCCCGGGGAGTTCAGCTCCAAGGTGTTGTTGTCACAATTTTATCGTTGCAGTTCTGGAATACCTGAGTTTGCCGGCATCGAAAATCTCTTTTATGCAGTTGTTGGTGAGAGAACCTCGACGCCACCCAGTACTGGGGCGGGAGTTTAGGAGTACTGCCATAACTCATATAACGGATGCTTTTCGAAGGTTGAGGTACATGATTTCCGAAGGTTTCTTGGTTACGTGTTGAAGGATGGATACAGCTGGATGTAGGAATTGTTAGTTTTGGGTGACATATTATGCTTCCCCTGTATCCCCAACACCTGATTGCATAACCAGAAAGTTTTGGGAGTTTTATAGGTTGGAATTCAAGTAGCTCTAGTATTTCTTCCCACATATATTTGGTTTGTGATTGGGTAATCCTTACCAGTTATTTGTTCATAGTCGTACCTTGTTGCTTTATTCATCTACCTTTATCTAAGTGGTTCTCAACTTTATGGACGTGTGATGATTTACTTTGGAATTCATTTGTTCATCCTTGTTCGAATGATTATTGTGAAGACTATATGTTGCAATTTCGATCCATTGATTCAGCTTGTCTATCTGTTTATCAAGATTCTAACGGATGTCACCCTCTTTACGATGGCTCCTCCAATGCGCCAGAATTCAGACCGCAATGATGGAGATCAGTCGAACCCGCCGCCACCACCTCCACCTCCGGAGGCATGGCAAGCTGTCATCGCAGCCACCAAGGCCAACACTCATATGCTTTTGCAACTCTTGCAAGAGCGCAACCAAGGGTAAGGCAACCAAGGAAATCAAGGCGAAGGCAACAATCAGCCTTAGTTTGCTACCCTCAACTAGTTCCTCGCAAACCAGCTGAAGTCCTTTAGCAACTGTGTTGAGGCCACAGACGCCGCCGACTGGCTCGTGGACATCTACAAGCATTTTGAATGTAGCACTGTCAGGCCCGAGGACAAGGTCAAGTTTGCTTTGTTTCAACTCAAGGACCAAGCTGCTGAGTGGTATCAACAATACAGAGATTCCAGAGGAGGTCGTGTGATTACCTGGGATGATTTCTGTCGAGACTTCAAAGCTCATCACATCCCACCAAGTTTTGCTGAGAGCAAGCGTGAGGAGTTCTGCAATCTCAAGCAAGGCAGCATGTCTGTGTATCAATACAATATCCAGTTTCAGAAACTTGCTCACTTCGCTAAACAAGACATTCCTGATGAAAATAGTATGATCTATCAATTCAGAGGTGGCCTCAGAGAGGATCTGTAGTTAGCTCTCATGCTTCTTGAGCCGACTAAGTTCGATCAATTCTATAACATGGCACTAAAGCAAGAAGCTGCTCAGCTCAAGTGTGAGGCTTCTAAGAAGAGAGTCAGGGATGCAGTTCAGTCTTCTTCATCATCAGAAGTGGCAGCTAAGCAACATAAGTTCTGGTTGCCTCCTCCTCCGTTTCCCCAGCCCTACCAGCAGAAGAGCAAAGGTGGCAATGGATCTTCTGACCCACCCAACCCAGGCTATCAGAACAAAGATCAGTCTCAAACTCCAAGGTCAAGTGCTCCTTATCATCATCCACTCTCAAAGGTTACTTGCAACAAGTGTCAGTAGAAAGGGCACTATGCAAACAAGTGCTTCAACCAAAGGCGCCTTCCGCCTCCTCCTCCTGTGAGATATTCCAGCAATGCGGTGGTCAAGCATAATCCCAAGCATGCTAAGGTGAACATGATGAACGCAGCTCAGGTAGAGGATTCTTCAGATGTGATCATGGGTAACCTTCTAGTTAACTCTATTCCTCCAATAGTTCTTTTCGACACTGGTGCATCGCATTGTTTCATGTCAAGACCATTTTTTGCCAAGCATGAATTCACTTATTCTCATTTGGGTAAACCCATGGATATCGTTTCTTCGGGTAAACAATTGAGTGCCAGTTTGGTGGCTCCCGATGCTTCCATCAAGATGGGAAACTATAAATTTCGGCGGGGAGAGAGAGGAGGTGCGGTGGAGGGGAGCTGAGGGCGACATGGCGGCGCCTGGTTGGCTAGAAGCGGCGGCGGGCATGACGTGGCGGCCGCCGATTGGCCGGAGCGATGTGGAGGCGGGGTGGACATGTCCGGTGGCGGAGGAAGAAATGTCCAGCATCGCGAGGAGAGACTAGGCTAGGGTTCATCCGCGAATTTTGAACGGGGAGGACATATTTATAGGTAGGAGGAGTTTGGAGTGTACAAATGGAGTGTAGTCTTCGACCACGCGATCGTGATCCGACAACAGAGGACATGGGAGTGGTTTGGATGGGTTATTGGGCCGTTTTGTAGGGGTGTTGGGCTACAACATACACGAGGCCTTTGCGGTTCCCCGGTTAACCGTTGGAGCATCAAACGGACTCCAAATGGCACGAACCTTGACAGGCGGTCTACCGTTGGTGTACCAAGGCCGCTTGGCAAATATCGGTCCATTCCGAGAATGTTTAACACCCGCACACGAAAAGAGACAAAAGGGGGCGCCGGAGGACGTAGGAATGTCGGAATGCAAAACGGATAACGGGGAAAATGCTCGGATGCATGAGACGAACACGTATGCAAATGCGATGCACATGATGACAAGATATGAGATGCATGACATGAACAAAAAGCACAACGAAGACAAAACCCAACCACGAGGGGATCTCATAACTTAAAGCAGAAAATGGCAAGAGTCGGAGTACAAATATGGAAAGTTGTATCCGGGGCGTTACAGAAAGCCAGTGAGAAAGTCCATCTCGATATGATCAAACTTCCATTCCGGAATAGCAATAGGTTGTTGGAGACCAGCTGGTTGTTGATGTTCTGCTTTCAACCTTCGACAGACATCACATTCATTCACGAATTGAGCAATCTCTCACTTCATGCGAGTCCACCAATACGACTGCTGAGGTCATGGTACATCTTCGAACTGCCTGGGTGGATGGAAAGAAGAAAATTGTGCACTTTGTTCATTATGACCTTCCTTAGATCGCCCTTGGGAACCACTAGTAGGTCATCAAAGAATAAGGTGTCCTTGTCATCAATGCGATAACACTTGTATTTGGGAAGGCCCTTGGCAATACCATCTTTCAGCTTCTTCACCATGGTATCAAGGAGTTGTGCCTCATGAGTGGTCTTCCAAAGTTGGAGTGCCTTGAAGGTCGGCAAGAAAACCCTGAGGAATAGCTTGGAGTTTGAGCTTGTGGAAAGCTTCACAAAGATCCGGTTGGAATGGCTTGAGAATTAAGCTATTGCAATAAGCCTTTCTGCTCAAAGCATCTACAATCACATTTGCCTTGCCTAGAGGATATTCAATGCTGGGATTATACTCTTGAATCATTTTGACCCAATGAGTTTTCCGGAAGTTGAGGTTGGGTTGAGTGACGATATATTTGAGGCGCTTGTGATCAGTGAAAATGTCCACTTGCCTACCAAACAAAAGATGTCTCCAGGTAATTAATGCATGGACAACTACCGCCAACTCAAGGTCGTGAGTGGGGCAGTTCCTTTCGTTTGGCTTCAACTCTCGATAAGTATAAGCCACAACTTTCTTCTCTTGCATTAAGACTGCACCAAGACCTTGCAACGAAGCATCACATAATACTTGGTAGGGCTTGGACTCATTAGGAGGAGTAAGGACAGGAGCTATGACAAGTTTCTCTTTGAGAGTATTGAAGGCAATGTCACACTCAGGAGTCCAGGAGTACTTGACATGCAATTTTTGAGAAGTTTTCCACAAACCTTCTGCAATAGCTTGCGAGCCCAAGGAAACTACAGAGCTGCTTGACATTCTGAGGAGGCTCCCAGTTCACTATTGCAGAAATCTTCTCCAGATTAACAGAAATGCCCTTGGCAGAGATGATGTGACCAAGGTAAACAACTTCATCAAGCCAAAATTCACATTTAGAGAACTTTGCGTAGAATTGATACTCTCTGAGATTGTCGAGCACCCATCACAAATGCTTGGCATGATCCTTTTTATTCTTGGAGAAAACCAAGATATCGTCGAGATACACCAAGACAAATTCATTGGTTTAGGGGTTGAATATGAAGTTCATCATGCGAGAGAATGTTGGAGGGGCATTTGCAAGCCTGAAAGACATGACAGTGTATTCATAAGAACCAAAGCTCATTCTGAATGTTGTCTTTGGGATATCTTCTTCACGAATGCGAATCTGGTGATACCCCATACGGAGGGTAAGCTTGGAAAACACCTTTGCACCTTTGAGTTGCTCGAATAACACATTGATATTGGGAAGTGGTTATTTGTTCTTGATTGTCTTCGTGTTCAATGGGCGGTAATCGACGCAAAGTCATTCCGTGCATCCTTGTTCTAGACAAAGAGAACACCACATCCCCAAGGAGATGAACTTGGTCTGATCAGATCCAGACGTTCTTGTTAATCGAGTTGTTTCTTCAATTCTTTCAACTCTTTTGGCCCAAGCTTGTATGGGCGCTTGCAAACGGGTTCTGTACTGGGCTCAAGATCAATAACAAACTCGACTGGCCGGTGAGGAGGCATACACGGAAGCTCTTCAGGAAAGACAACTTGATACTCACAAACAGCTGGAATCTCAGAAATAGCATTGATCTCGCCTGTCTCATTGAGAGAGAAAAACCGAATGGTTTCATCATGACCAGCAAAGATGATTACTTCTTCAAACAGATGTGTCAATTTAATCTCCTTTTCAGGACAATCAAGAAAGGCCTGGTGTTAGAAAGCCAATCCATGCCAAGAATGAGATCAATATCAGAGTCGCCCAGTACAATTGGGGAAGCCAGGAATTTATAATTTCCCATCTTGATGCTGACATCGGGAACTATCAAGCGAGAATTCATGATCTTCCCCGGAGAGACAATGGATAAAGGCTTGGCTAATAACTTAGGCATCAAGTCATGCAACTCATAAAAAGGTCTTGATATGAAAGAATGCGATGCACCTGAATCAAACAATACTTTTGTTGGAAAAGAATTAACTGAGAGGTTACCCATGATCACATCTGAAGAATCCTCTGCTTGAGCTGCATTCATCATGTTCACCTTTGCGAACATTGGATTGTGCTTGAAAACTGCATTGCTTGAAGACATCATAGGAGGAGGAGGGGGAAGGCGCCTCTGGTGCACTTGTTTGCATAGTGACCTTTCTGACCACACTTGTTGCAAGTAACCCTTGAGAGAGAGCGATGATAAGGAGGAGGAGGACCACCTGTCCTTGGAGCCTAAGTCTAAGACTTGTTTTGATAGCCTGGGTTGGGTGGGTGGGAAGATCCACCACCACCCAAGTACTTTTGCTAGTAGGGCTGACAAAATGGAGGAGGTGGAAGCCAGAACTTATGCTTCTTAGCTGCCACTTGAGAGGAAGAGGAAGACTGGATTGCATCCCTGAGTCTCTTCTTTGAAGCCTCACACTTGAGTTGGGCAGCTTCTTGCTTGAGCGCCATGTTGTAGAAGTGATCGAACTGAGTAGGCTCAACAAGAACGAGAGCTAGCTGTAGATCCTCTCTAAGGCCACCCCTGAAGTGGTAGATCATACTCTTCTCATTCAGGAACATCTTGCCTTGCTAAGCGAGCAAGATTCTGAAACTTGATGTTATATTGATAGACGGACATGCTTCCTTGCTTGAGATTGCGGAATTCCTCACGCTTTCTCTCGACAACACTTGTTAGAACGTGATGAGCTCGAAAGTCCTGGCAGAAGTCAGTTTAGGTAATCACTCGACCCCCTCTAGAGTCTTTGTACTACTGATACCAATCTACTGCTTGGTCCTTGAGCTGAAAGGAAGCGAACTTGACGTAGTCCTTAGGCCTGACATTGCTTTATTCAAAATGCTTGTTGATGTCCACGAGCCAATCATCAACGTCCATGGCCTCAGCACAAGCACTGAAAGACTTTGGCTGATTTGCAAGAAACTAGTTGAGGGTAGCAAATGAAGGTTGATTGTCGTTGTTGCCTTGACCTTGGTTCCCTTGGTTGCCTTGGCCTTGATTCCGCTCTTGCATGAGCTGAATCAACATCTAAGTGTTGGCGTTGGTGGCCACCATCAAAGCTTGCCATGCCTCCGGAAGTGGAGGAGGTGGCGGAGGGTTGGACTGCTCTCCATCAGTATGTTTCGGATACAGACACATTGGGGGAGCCATCCTAAAGAAGGTAACATCCGTTAGAACCACCATAGAAATGATAGACAAGCCGAATCAACGGATAGACATGTGCAACATATAGTCTTCACAATAAGCATCCGAATAGAGATTGAATGAATGCATTCCACAGTTAACATTACACGACCATTAGGGTGAGAAGCCACTTAGGCAAAGGTTGATGAATGAAACAACAAGGTATGACTAGAACAAATAAATGGTAAGGATCTCCCTATCCCGTAACAATTATCTGTCGGAAAATTAACTAAGAGCTACTTGAATTCCCACCTATTAGCTCCCGACACTTTTTGGTTATGCAATCTGGTGTTGGGGATACAAGGAGGAACAATATATATCACACAACTAACAAGCCCTATGCTCCACTGTATCCATCCATCAACACATAACCAAGAAACCTCCGGAAATCGTGTACCTTAGATCTTGAAAAAGCATCTGCTATACTAGCTATGGCAATACTCCCGAACTCCCTCCCCAGTACTGGGTGGCGTCGAGGTTATCTCACCACTAACTGCATAGAAGAGATTTTCAATGTCGGCGAGCTCAGGTATACCGGAACTGCAACGATAAAATTGTGACGACAACACCTTGAAGCTCAACTCCCCGGGACACTTCCACAACCCCGAAATGCCAGGAGGCACCAAGAACAATGTTCTCGTCACCATAATATCTGAATGATCCCAAGATACCCGCGTGATCCTAATTTTTTTGTGAAAATGAGGAGAGGGAAGTCAAAACATCTAGGTCGGGAGTTCTTACCAGAACGACGAAGGGGATGAGGAGTAAAAAGAATCCTACTCTACGATATATATAATCCTAAGACTCAAAATAGTTTTGTTCTAGACTCAACAACGTCAGCGGTTCGATCAAGCATGGGGCTCCTAAGCCATCCTGACTCTGATTACCTACATGTAATTCCCAATATGTGATTGTACTCCATACGTGTCGAGGCACGACTTGGGGCCTAAGCGCCTATTGGTATGGTCGCAAGAGTGGTCGTATCTTTGCTCATCTCATGTACTGAATGTATAGAATACGAGCTTTGGCTTACAATCGCCACAATGTTACACAAAATATCATCAAGTTATACAATCATTCAAGATGAACACAAAGTCTGGCTACAGACGAAATCAAATGAATAAAAGACAACCACCCAAGCTAAGTCCCGATCGACCCTACTGGGCACCACTAATGATCATCCGGAAAGGAAATATAGTAACGGCCAAGTTCTTCGTCGAACTTCCCCTTGAGCTCAGTGGCATCACCTGCATCAGTCTCATCGGCACCTGCAACTTTGTTTGTAGTATCTGTGAGCCATGGGGACTGAGCAACTCTATTACCCACGGTGTCAAGACTATCAAAGCTTAAAGGTAAGGTATGGATATGAGGTGGAGTTGCAGCAAGCACTAAGCACTGTATGGTGGCTAACTTACGCGTACAAGAATAAGATGAGAAACTAGGCAACGGTCGCAAACTGGTAATGATCAAGAAGAGATCCTGAACTACTTACGTACAATCATAAAAGCACCGTGTTCTCTTCCCGAACCTCATCGAAAAGAGACCATCATGGTTACGCACGCGGTTGGTGTGTTTTAAAGATGTTGGTTTCAAGTTCGCTACAACCAGATATTAAAAACTCCCGTCTGCCACATAATCGCGGGCACGACTCTCGAAAGATTAAACCCTATAGGGGTGTCCCAACTTAGCCCATAACAAGCTCATGATCTGCGAGACAATCCTCCATCACGGGACACCCTGAGTATTCTCGGAATACCAGTGCACAAGCTCTTCGAAGAAAGGAAAACTACCCCAAGGAGATCTCCCAGTGAGTCAGACCCATGTCCAGATCTGTGCGGTCTCTATCTATGGACTCATCCATCTATGCTAAGTGGATGATAGCCAAAATACCTCGAGTTGCCCCGAGGCGGCACCACCGACTATTGGGTAGGTGGACCAACACTCATGAGGAGCAGTGGCCCAGGGGTTGATTATGAATCCTTGGGTTAATTACTCCCTATGCAAAATTTTAGTGGTTATTAGGAAAATGGTAAAACGAAAGTTGGGCCTTGCTGGAAGAGTTTTATTCAAAGGGAATTGTCAAGAGGGGCCCATAAACCCACACTGTGTTAGGCATGCAAATTTCAAGGAACATAACATCGGTATGACGGAAACTAAGATGGCAAGAGTGGAACAAAACACCGAGCAGAAGGCCAAGCCTTCCACCCTTTACCAAGTATATAGATGCATTAATTAAATAATAGATATTGTGATATCCCAACATATCCATGTCCCAAAATGGAACAACCTGCACTGCACCTGCAACTAGTAACGCTATAAGAGGGGCTGAGAAAAAGTGGTAACATAGCCAAACAATGGTTTGCTAGGAAGGTGGGTTAGAGTCTTGACATGGCAATATGGGAGGCTTGATAAACAAGTGGTAGGTAGCGCGACATAGCAATAGAACAAACAACTAGCAAGCAAAGATAGAAGTGATATCGGGGGTAATGATCATCTTACCTGCAATGTTTTCAGAGGTATCGAATCCTTGCTCCTCGTGAATGTACTCGACAGGGTCCTCGAACACAAACTTGTCTCCCATCTCTACCCAAGGCAAGAACACAAGCAACGGAACAACAATCAATCATGACGCAATGCGCAAGAAACATGATGCAAGACATGGCATGGAATGCAATATATGATGTGCAATGCATATGGGTCCTCCACAAGGGGAAAGATGAATGTGGCACTAACTTGGCAAGCCAAGCATGCCACTGGATATATTGAGAGATTTCGGTTGAAATCAATATGAAGAGCACCGGAAATGGATGCATGGTTTGCAAATGACAAGCAAAACAAGATATAATGCAATCTGCTTAACACGACAACATGGCCACTTAGATGCAAGGTTTAAATATGCTACAACACCCAAGCAGGAAAACAAAAGACATGGCAGGGAAGTACATGTGAAGCTCTATGAATCATTAACACTAAGCTACTGCTAGAAATAACTAGATCATGTTTAAAACAGCGTGGCAAAAATGCAAATGATATCAGTTTAACACTGAGCATGGCAGAAACAGCATCAGGTTGCAATATTTAGAGCTAGAAAACTACATGTTACAGGGACCTATCATGCCAAACTTGAGCATGGAACTCTAGTGCTAAATGTGTCGGCGTTCTGGGAACGGGGGTCCCCAGACTTGCCTGCCTGCGGCCTACGACGTGGCTCAAGCGGGGGCCCAGCGCGACCCATCTGCATCAGCTCAACCTCAAGACCCTCGCGAGGGGCCAAGCCTCGCGGGGCGGATGATAGGAAGCTTCCTCAGAGGCAGCCTCATCAGGCAGGCTTGCGAGGAGGCGGAGAGATCAAAGAAGGGGTACCTCGCAAGGAACCCGTGATGCAAGACATGACGATCGAGACTAGGCGGGTGCCGGCCTGCGCAGTGTCCTTGTTTCCCCTTTGGTGCAAAGGGGGCAAGCATAGGCCAAGGCATCAGGCAAAGGTTGCCATTCTGGTGCAATGAGACCAAGACCAGTAGAGTAGCAGGACGGAGGTCACCGTGGAGCCCAAGACGGCGTCATCACCAGTACTTTTGGCAGCCGAAGACCACCTTTTGTCAGGATAACTTGTACTACCTGTTCCCCTTCAAAATGGCCAATTGTTGGCGCCCTTCCCGCTCATTATTTGGGGAGAGGCCTAGGGCCTCTCTAAATAGAGCTAGCCACCACAGAGTAGAGGGGGCGACCTAGGGAGAACACATCTAGAAATCTGGTAGAACCCTAGCAGAGAGAAAGAGAGGTGACTGAACTCACCCTAGCAGTTCATCGCACCAGCTCAAGAACACCTCTCGCGAGGCTGTTCTTCCTTTGTACTGATCCTCATCAGCCCCTGAGGCAATCCACCACACCACACACTGGAGTAGGGTATTACACCACAACGGTGGCCCAAACCAGTATAAACCTTGTGTCCCTTGTGTTGTTCGTTGTTTCCAGCTCAAATCACGCGAGGAGATTGAGCGTAGATCGATAGGGGAGAGATCTCCGCGTGCACCCCAGTGTTCGAACCTCAAGGGTCTGCCGGAACCCGAAATCTGACAAAATGCACTTAACAAACCTCCCTTACCGAACTTTTTCCAAAGATCCATAGAAAAGATGGTAGCATCAATGCCAACATGGCAAATGATATGAACGGATTTCAGACTTTGTGGAAAATAGTGAACATGGCAGAAATAGGGACAAGTCGTCATGTTTACAAGTTAGTCCAACTCACCACAGAGCATATCTGTCGGTGTTCTGGGAATGGGGGTCCCCAGACTTGCCTGCCTGCATCCCATGGCGTGGCTCTATGAGCGGACCCGTACGACCCATCTTCACCGGCAAGGACTCAAGACCCTCGCGAGGGGCCAAGCCTCGCGAGGCAGTCGACACCAGACCTCCTCAGGAGCTGCCTCACAGGGATGGCTCACGAGGGGCGGAGAGTTCAAGGCCAGCCAAACCTCGCGAGGTTTTGGTGACGTGAGCCATGACGACCAAGGCCAGGAGGGCGCCAGCACACACAATGTCCTTGTTTCCTCTTTGGTGCTAAGGAAGCAGGCGTAGGCACGGAGTATCGAGGCGTCAAGGAAAGGTTTCCATATCAGTGAAACAAGACCAAGACCAGAAGGACGGCAAGACGGAGGTCACCGTGGAGCCCAGGACAGCGTCACCACCAGAGCCTTTCGCAGGCGAAGACTACTTTTGTCAGGATAGGCTGTACTAGTTGTCCCCCTTCAAATTGGCCGTTGTTGGCTCCCTTCCCGCCCAATATTTGGGGAGAGGATCAGGGCCTTTATAAATAGGACTAGCCACCACTGTAGCTTGGGAGAACGATCAATCGGTCGGACAAAGAGAGACCGGGACAACCACGAGTTCACCAAGCACCAGAACACCTCTCCTCAGGAGGTTGTTCTTCCCCTTGTACTATTCATCCTCAGCCCAAAAGGCAATCCACCACACCACACTGGAGTAGGGTATTACACCACAACGATGGCCTGAACCACTATAAATCTTGTGTCCTTTGTGTTGTGAGTTTGTCGAGTTAGCCCGTAAGATCTTAGTAAAGCTAAGACGTGGATCGGTAGGGGGGAGATCTTCGCACACACCCCAGTGTTCGAACCTTGAGGGTTTAACCGGAACCCGTGATCCGCCATTTGGCGCACCAGGTAGGGGTGCGCCGAAGCTTCCCTTTTGTTGCTCCGCATCTCGTTGGTCCATCACCTCCATGGTGGACGCTTGCCACGCTCGCGCTGAGCGTCGGGCTGCCCTCGCCGCCCGCATTGCTCAGACAGCTCCCGTCGGCGAGGCACCTTGTCGTTCCCCGTCGCCTACCGCCAACGCCGCCACCGGCCCGGCGGGGAACGAGCAGCAAGCGTACTCGTTGCACCCCTCGGTGCGGCGGGACGGCCGCACCGCCACTCCATAGCTGACCCCAGCCGGCTCATCATCCCACTCTCGTCGCGCTCCCGTGGACGCGTAGGCCGCTCTATGCATGGCGCGCGAGCTCTTGCGCTACTGCCTAGTCGATGACCTCTATGAGTACTGGCTCGACCGCATCGTCGAGCTTGTCAGCGCCGCCAGAGGCTCCCCAGCGCCGCCCCTCTGGCCACCTCGCCCTCCGCCAGCCGCGGGCAGCGTGGCACATGGAGCCCCTCCACCACCTCTGCCCCAAGATGGAGCCTTGGCGCCCAGGCGCGCAGCCCCACGATGAGACCTACCGCGTCCGGTGCCTGCGCAAGAAGAAAGAAGCTGCCAAGAAGTCCCTCTACCGCGAGAAAACGCCCCCGTGCTCCCTGCGCCACCATGGCAAGACCGCGTGCCGCCTACAGCAGCAGTGCACGGACCCCATCAAGGACAAGTTCTCCATCGGCGCAGAGTCCCGGTGACCACGACAGGCTGTCGTGCCTTCACCCCTGAGCTGCGTAGCGTCGCTTGGTCGGGAAAGTTCAAACCGGATCTGCCTCCTCGCTACGACGGCACCCCCAGCCCCGCAGAGTTCCTGCAGCTCTACGAGGCGGCCAACAGCGACGAGAAAGTCATGGCGAACTGGTTACCCATGGCTCTCAAGGATGGTGCCCGCTCCTGGTTCCTAAACCTGCCTCCAGGCTCGATGTCCTCCTAGGATGAGATGCGCGACCATTTCGTCGCCAATATCCAGGGCACTTGCGACCGCCCACCGGCTGCGGGTGACCTACGCCCGTCAAGCAACAACCAGGAGAGACCCTCCAGAAGTACATCCAGCACTTCAACAACGTTTTCCTCAAGATCCCCAAGGTGACGGACGAGGCCATCATCTCTGCATTCTCCAATGGCGTCCGCAACGTCAACATGAAGGAGGAGCTCGCCATCCACGAGGAGTTGTGCACGTCCCTAGAGCTGTTCAACCTGGCAACCAAGAGCTGAGGAGGGGCGCCTCTCCCTCCTCGAGCTCCTGGCTGTGGACACGGAGGAGAAGAAAGCCAAGGCCAAAGACGTGAAGCTCAAGGGAGCAGCCGTGCTCACGGCGGAGCCGGACACAAAGCGCGGCAGGGACCAGCCCAAGTCGTCCAAGAGCAGCCGACCATTCCGCGCCTTCCATACCCTGCATAGCCACAACACCAGCGACTGTCAAGAGCTCAGAGCCATTCGAGAAGGACACTTTTGTTGACACCCCGAGCGCAATGACCGGGGCTACGGCCGAGGAGGAGGACGTGGTGGCGGACGCTGGGATGACCGTGGCCTACGCCAGGGGTGGCGCGACCGGCCTCGTGAGGACCACTGGCAGGATCAGCCTCGCGAGGGCGCCTGAAGGGATCAGCCTCGTGAGGATCGTCCTTAAGGCAACGCCGGTCTCCCTCCACTGCCGCCACCACCAAGAAGGAACAACGACCACCACCAAGACGAAGGGGCTGGGGGCTTCCAGGAGCCGCATGCCATCGCCTGCTTCTTAGGCGGAGCTCAATCCCCGGCCTCGCAGCGTATCTTCAAACAGTTTGCTCGTGAGGTGAATGCAGTCCTCCCCAAGCTCGAGGCCACGCGCCCGCTCAGGTGGTCCCACTGTGCCATCACATTCAGCTCAGCAGACTAGCTCAAGTGCGCGGCTACCGCCGGCGTCCTCCCGATGCTATGTTCACCCGTCATTAGCAACGTGCAAGTCACCAAGACCCTCATTGATGGCGGCAGAGGGCTCAACGTCCTGTCCATCGAGACGTTCGACAACCTCCAAGTGCCATATGATCAGCTTCATCCCACCAAGCCTTTCTCAGGAGTGACCGACGGCTCCACCACGCCGATCGGTCAGGTCCGCCTCCCAGTCACCTTCGGACAGCGCAACAACTACCCCACCAAGCTCATCGACTTCGATGTCGCCCAGATCCGTCTGCCATACAATGCCATCCTCGGGTATTCGGCCCTGGCCAAGTTCATGGCTGTGACGCAACACAGCTACAATGTCCTCAAGATGCCAGGAAGCAGCGGGATCATCATAGTCCCCTGCGAAGAAAGAGATGCGGTGTGCTCCCTCGAGTGCACCTTCCAAGCAGCGTCAATCGAAGACCCCGGCAACAATGCAGCTCGGTACCCTCCCGAAGAGGAAGGGATGATGCAGCAGAGTAGCGTAAGTAGGAGGCTGTCAGGACCCTGATTCCAAGTCACATCGATCTAGCCGGTAACACCTCCTATCACTTGCGGCCTCACGCACGGTATTCCCATGGGTGTCGCCTTACCATGGCCTGGGACCGTTTGCGCCTTTTGGCTCATGTATATGATAGTGTCGCTAGCATCCATATGACAGAGAACCGGGGCCGACATGGCTAGCCGTGAACCCAAAGCGGCACTAAGCTATGGGGTCAGGCATACATGAATCACATCGAGCATGTCGGTCAGCAGCGTGTGAATCCGGGCTGTAGCACTGGGCTAACAGGACTCCGGGAACCCGGGCTATAGCAGGCTAGGCAGGACTCCGGATGTGACCACGTGACATTTCCCCGAAGGTACAGACACAGGAACGAAGTGAAACACATGCCGGCCAGTCAAGTGTCCTGAGCAGTAGTGCTGGGCTAACAGGACTCCGGTGAACCGGGCTATAGCGGACTACTATGGCTCATGGAAGCACTAGACTACATTTCCCCATAAGAGAGGCTGCCAAGGATAAACAACTAGATTGTCGGATCCCACACATACCAAGCATTTCAATCATACACACAATATGCTCGATATGTGTAAATACAACATGGCATCACAGCATAACTCTACGACTCAAGAATTTATTCATTAGGCTCCGAGGAGCGAGATATTACAAACATGGGTCTCATGACCCAACAATCATAGCATACAAATCAAGCACATGCGGAAGCTTAACATGTCTGAGTACAGACATCTACAAATGAAAAAGGCTAAGAAGCCTGACTATCTACCAGATCCTGTCGAGAGCACAAGATCGTAGCTGAGGTATCAAGCTAAACGTCGAAGTCCACGCGGAACTACTAGCGAGACTCTAGTCTCTCTGCAAAACATAAATTAAGCAAATGTGAGTACAAAGGTACTCAGCAAGACTTACATCAGAACTAGCTACATATGCATCGGTATCAACAAGGGGGGTGGTGGAGTTTAACTGCAGCAAGCCAGCTTTGACTCAGTGGCTAACCTGAACTACGACTGCAAGCAACTCTTTTGAGGTGGCGCACACGAGTCCACATATTCACCATTCAATACACCACTACGGATCCGCTCCCGGCTACCTACGAGAATGCCATCCATAGCACTCACGCTTATCTTGCGCATTTTAGAGTATCCACTTCCACTTGTCTATGAACTGTTATAGGCAACCCAGAAGTCCTTTACCGTGGACGCTGCTATTCAGGTAGTTTTATACCCTGCAGGGGTGTACTTCGTCACACATGTTTCCACCACTTAGCATCTGCACACAACATGTGCTCGGCAGACTTCAAGAGAAAGCTGACATGGGTGTAGACCACGACCTGACTAACCGCATAAGTCTCTAGTCCAGGTTTATCGCCTATTCGGGTTCTATCCGCAAGGATATCCGGCCGAGGTGTCCTCAACAGCCCCAAACAATGTGTAGAGGGTCCCGAGACGCCAAACGGGCGCCTGGCATACCCGGCCACGGTGTATCTACCGCATCATAGCCCACCCCTAGGGTCAGCGCTACGCACGGCCACCAACACATAACCTACAAACACCAGAAACTAGTTGCAACTCCTGGACAGAGGACGAGAGGGGTCAATAAGTCGAGCGGGGTCATATTTCAGGGCCCAATGTGTGGTAGTAGCTGTTTCACGGATCACAAACACAGAACTCAGTTCCTAAGGACGGTTTCAGTGAGACAACCCACCATGTACTCCTACATGGCCTCTCACCGCTACCTTTACCAAATCGTGTTCACACACTTAGCTCACACACCGTAGGACGTGTTCACACACCTCCGATTCATCCCCGATGAACCAGACCTGACATGACTCTATGCAATAGAAGGCATGACAAACAAGCATGAATGAGTAGGCACATCAGGGCTCAAACAACTCCTACTCATGCTAGTGGGTTTCATCTATTTACTGTGGCAATGACAGGTCATGTAGAGGATAAGGGGTTCAACTACCGTAGCAAGTAACAGATGAATCATTGTTGTCCTAATGCAGTCAAAGAGAGGAGGAGCGAGAGAGTGGTATTTTATCGAAATGAGCAAGGGGGTTTTGCTTGTCTGGCACTTCTGAAGACATCATTGTGTCTTCATCAGTGTCAACGATCACAGCGTCAGTACAACGTCTATCGAGAGGGGACAACCACCGGCAACAGAGAAGGAACACAATCAATGCAATGCACAACATGATGCATGATAATGACATGGCAATATGTTGTTGATTGAGCTAATGCAACTAGCAACACAATTAAATGAAGTTGGTTTGAACCCAAAGTTCAAATTCAAACTCCACATGTGGTTATTTAAATACCATTCATTTGATTTGTCCTAAACAGTGGCCTTAAGTTGTTCTAACATGCATGAAAATGGTACAGATGGATTCCTTGAATTTTTCTGATAATTTTTCATATATAATTTATTTCATTTGGAGTTACGGTTGAATTTCTATGTATTACCGCGTCAGCATCAGGTCATGCTGACGTCAGCAGGCCAACAGGGGCTGGTCCGGGTCAAACCTGACCAGTGGGGTCCACTTGTCAGTGACTCAATTAACTAACATGGTTAAAAAGGATTAACTAATCAAATTAACAGGCACTGGGCCCACTGCCAGTGTCAGAAGTGGGGTAATTAGTCCTAAACTAAACGACACAGGGGCGGGGCCCACACGTCAGTGAGTCAGGGGGGAAGTCAAACCCCGATCAAGCGGGGTTAAACCCGCCGGACCCGGTCAACGGCTCTTCGCCGGCAACGACAGAGACGGCGGAGGGCTTCGGAAACGTTGTTCCGGCGACCAAAAGAGCGGCGGAGGAGCTCTATGCGTAGCTGGAGAGCTCGCGCATCTAACGGTGTAGGAGGCAGCATCTGGGGTGGTCTGAAACGACGGCGACATCGAGCTTTGTGGCGGATGGAGTTTGGCCGTGCTCGAGTTCCTCGCTAGGGTGTTCGGGAGGAGGATCTGGGGGGTGGCTACGGGCGCGCGAAGGCAAGCTGAGCACGGTGGTGTGCTCAGCTTCGAGCTACAACAGCTCTAGCCACGGCTGCGACGAGGCACGGGGGCGGCGAGCTTCGGCCGTAGTGAGCAGTGGGGCTAAGGGAGGAGAACGACGGTGGGGAGAGAGGGGAAAAGCGGCAGAGCTCACAAGGATGCCGTAGAGGGGGTCAGCGAGCTCGGGGAGGTCCTGGCGGTGCCGAATCGACCGAAGATGGGCTCGGGTGCCCGAGGTTGAAGATAAAGGCGAAGACAACATTCGGCGGCGTTTGGCGGCGCGTGAGTCGACAGAGAGGCATAGGCGTCAGTGGCGGAGCTCGTGGGCATGTCGGAGAGGCGAGGGGGAGGCGATGGCCATGGTGGCAGCGGGCGGCGGCGACGAGCTCGCTCGGCTGAGCTCGAGATCGAGCGGGGAGAAGGGGGAGAGTGACCAGAGGAGAAGGGGTTCAGTTAGGGGCTTCGTCCACGTCTCCTGGCGTCGCGAGAAGGGCCGGGAAAGGAGGAAGCAGACAGGGAGGTGGCCACGGCGATTGCACGCGCGTCGACACGCCTCTGCCAGTAGGCAGAGGTTGAAGACAACGGTGCCCCTGGTGGGCTAGGCCACCAAGTGGACAGGCCAGGTGGGCTGCCCAGGTGAGCACTCTCTCTCTCTGCTTCCTATTTGTTTCCTCTTTTCTAATTTTTGTAGTTTGTTTTTGATTTATTTTTAACACCAAATCCATTTTAAACTTCATGAAAATAATTGTGTGAACTAAATGGACTTATCCAAAGCCACGCAACAATTTTTCAGAATTATTGAACATATATTTATTATATAATAAATATAGATCCAATTCAAATATTTATTGGATTAATTCAAATGGCCAAAATAAATGTTTCTGAGCTCCTAAGAATATTGGTTTGAATTTTACCTCTTGCCAATATTTTTATAGAATACCAGGGACATTTTCTTGGACTCATTTGAGAAGAGTTTAAAGTTGGTTATTTTTGAACTGATTTTTGAGGGTTTCAACAAACCTCAATTCAACTTTCAGAAATTTTAGACATGATGCATGAGTGAAGATGCAAATATTTCACTCAGGTATTCTAGGGTTGTGACAACTCACCCCGACTAAACAAGAATCTCATCCCGAGATTCAAGACGTGAGGTAAGAAGACAAAGGGGGCACAAGACCAACACAATCTTCACGATCCAAGTTGCACCTCATAAGGTTGTTGATTCGTACCATACGTTGATCTTGACATCCTCGCTTTTGAGATCTTCATCCATGAGATGACGACGGAAAGAAACTCTACTAGGATTGATCTTCTCAAAGATCGAACTATACAATCTCAACTCGCGGAATGAGATGTTGAAACATCTCGAGTTGAGACACAAAACACATCGAGAGGGATGAAAGAACAAACGACGGGGTTTGATTTGGTGGGCAACAATTCCACGCTTAGAAAGATGGTGGATGGTGTCAAGGTGGCGAGGAAATAATTTCCATGATCCCGTTACGGGGCACCTTAGAAAAGGTGACTCGTTGAACTGTTTCCTTAAGTGGCAAAAAGAATTACTTTTGATACAAAGATCATTGAAATTCTTTATACCAGCCTAAGGCAATCACAAATGATCATGTGAACGAATTCGAACGAATGGAATACCCATACCAGAATGGATGATGTGAACTACCTTGTTGAAGACAACGCAATGGATGACTTTTGCTTATCACCGGAAATGGATGGGACCCATGATAGGACCACTTTTGAAGATGGTCCTGGACATCAACTGCTGAGAAGGACATCCCATGGGAAATTGACACGATGGGGTGCAAGCTGGGAACAAAACGCAAATGTTGAGATTGTTCCAACCATCATATCTGCCTGAGATTCAGATCTGGTTAGAAGCAGGATACTTCAGACTCACATGTCTGAAAAGAAAAGTTGCAACACAAATCGACGAGATAACGTTGCGAGACTCTCGGTAGAAGAACTACGATAGAAAGCTCCAAAACATGAGCTGGTTCTGCTACACACCTATGAACACACTGTCCTAGACAAGCATGACCACATGGTAGTCTTATAATATAACACTACCGAGTTTTGGTTGGGAACCAACATCGAGGATAACGAAATCATGTACAAATCCATCTGGTACCTTCAAGACTAGCACTTAGAACTTATTATCTTTGAACAAATCAACCAGTGCCTTGGTGTGCTAGGAATACGAAAGGAGTGGAGGTAATTAATCTGCCAAACCATAGAATACTTCGCACGAATGCATGACTGACTTGGGATGATTCCAAAGGGAGCAAAAACAAGCTCCCTCGAATTCACGGCGGCAACTTGCATCAATTGCACGTGAACTTCGAGGAAGTCACTACTTCCATCCAAACATATACTTCATGAACGCGGCATGAAGAAAATGCTTACACAAGTTTCCAACACTAGCTGAATGTTCAGCATGAATCATGGAGGAGACAAGATGCTGCTGATGGGCTCAATAGCAACTCATTGGAATTTCCATATCACTGGACTTCCACCATGATGTGAACACGGTGATAGCATTGGTCAGACCAAAAGATGTAATGGTGTATGCTCGAGGGATCAACCACGAGTAAGACAACATTACGAACATCGTTGGTTCTGATTTAACTTGAGGATAGCCCATACTCAAGTCAAAGTTTTGAAAAGGCAATGGATCCAACAACTGATCACGAGGACCAATTGATGGAGATATCATATTTCTTCAACAAACACACAAACACAAGGATATCCCTTTGGAGATCAACTAAGCGGGACAAGCTTCCATATTCCAACTCTCCAAATTGTTGTCTAGCTCAACCAACTAGCTCAGGGATATCCAACATAGATTCTTGGAGAAGGGGTGGTTTATAAGAAAACCCATTTGATCACGAGCTCAACATAGCGGTCAGGTGACAACCTGGTAATACCTCCGAGAAGATATTCGGAATATTACAAACCACTGATATGTTATTAAGCTCAAGAACAATCTTGCCTTTCAAGGCAGGATGACATGATCAAAAGAGCGAGGGTTTGGCAAAATCCTGAGTCATCGATCGAAAAGTGCACCAGGAATAAGGACTAGGTTGCACGATCAATCTTAGAATGATGATTTAGTAACCATCACGCTAAGAATGAGAATATTGTCCATTTACTACCAAGCAACGAGTTGCTCGGAGTATTGATTTCACACATCACGATTCACTTGTCGGCATTCCGGTTATGACAACACGATGATCGAGGAATGAATGATGATGGTGAGAAGTATCACTACATCAAGAGTTCATAAGAGATGGTGAAATTTCTATGATATTCTTGACATAAAGAGGGCAAGACTCCAAGGTAGAATAGAACAAAAGATGGATTGGCATTTTGATCTGCGGGATACAACTACTTTGACCAAATCCTAGATATGGATGAGGTACTGGAGTTTGTTTCTCCTAGTCATTCTGAAATAGACTGGCTTGACAGACCACAAGAATAATTAGGCATCGATGAACGAATGCACACATACTCTTGACTATCAATTGATAGACGAGGGCCAGGAAATAATTAAAGAGGCACAACCCAAAAGAACATATGATTTTTTGAGTTGTGGATGCATGGTTTAGCATGTCGAACGAAGTTCAACAGGTTTCTTCCGGATAACCCATGAATTAAGGTAGGACTGGAAAATTCATAGTTCTTCAAAGGAGAACCCATTAAGAGCACTCTTATTGTGATCTTTTGGTTCAAAGGCTTTTGCCATATTGGTTCATGGTATTGGAAGAAGGATATACCACGGACCTCGAGGACTATCGCAGGGTTACTAATATCTTGAGGGAACTAGCAAATACTAACAACATGAAGTAGGGTGAATCTCGGGTTCAAAAAGCCCAGGAGTAGAATACCTACTACTAAGTAGCATCACGAGATGCTTTCTAGAATGGTGGCTAGAATCATCACACTGGGAACACAAAACATGGCTAGATTACTAGGTGACTCCCTAAAACACCTAGGGTCATAATAATAGCTCCAACATATATGTCGAGGTAGTAGAGTACCTCAACAGACCGTTAGTGTGCTTAATCTGGCCCAAAAGGACAGCGGAAACGGGAAGAAGGGATTTGCAAATGCATCAGACTATTTAGACACCTGGGATGACTCGGGCAGCATAACGGCTGTAAATGCTCAAAATTATTTGAGACATCCTGCAAAAATGGTGGCATAACCACTCAACAACACAATATCAAGGTTCTGAGATCAACTGTCAACATACGGAAGTAGTAGGAACAGAACTGAGGCCTGGAACTATCAATTATATAAGTCTGTGGATTAGTAGCACGTCATCCTGATAGATAGATGAGAAGGCCTAATTCTTAATCCCCGTAGAAAAGAAGAGGTTGACTCAGATCAGAAGGGCATAGGTAAAGGAGTAAAAAGAGCCTTACGTTCCATTCCACAATCAATTCCCTTACATAACTAAAGCATTTCTAGACTCGACTTCGACCAGTTTCGCTTGGTAATCCTACAGGCAGTCAGGCTCTGATACCAACGCTGTCAGGACCCCGATTCCAAGTCACATCGATCTAGCCCGTAACACCTCGTATCACTTTGCGGCCTCACGCACGGTATTCCCACGGGTGTCGCCTTACCATGGCCCGGGTCTGTTTGCGCCTTTTGGCTCACGTATATGATAGTGTCGCTAGCATCCATATGACAGAGAACCCGGGCCGACATGGCTACTCGTGAACCCAAAGCGGCACTAACCTATGGGGACAGGCATACATGAATCACATCAAGTATGTTGGTCAGCTGTGTGTGAATCCGGGCTGTAGCACTAGGCTAACAGGACTCCGGGAACCCGGGCTATAGCAGGCTAGGCAGGACTCCGGATGTCACCGCGTGACATTTCCCCGAAGGGACAGACCCAGGAACAAAGTGAAGCACATGCTGGCCAGTCAAGTGTCCTGAGCAGTAGTGCTGGGCTAACAGGACTCCGGTGAACCGGGCTGTAGCGGACTATTATGGCTCATGGAAGCACTAGACTACATTTCCCCATAATAGAGGCTGCCAAGGATAAACAACTAGATTGTCGGATCCCACACATACCAAGCATTTCAATCATACACACAGTATGCTTGATATGTGTAAATACAACATGGCATCACAACATAACTCTACAACTCAAGTATTTATTCATTAGGCTCCGAGGAGCGAGATATTACAAACATGGGTCTCATGACCCAACAATCATAGCATACAAATCAAGCACATGCGGAAGCTTAACATGTCTGAGTACAGACATCTACAAATGAAAAAGGCTAAGAAGCCTGACTATCTACCAGATCCTGCTGAGGGCACAAGATCGTAGCTGAGGTATCAAGCTAAACGTCGAAGTCCACGCGGAACTACTAGCGAGACTGAAGTCTCTCTGCAGAACATAAATTAAGCAAACGTGAGTACAAAGGTACTCAGTAAGACTTACATCAGAACTAGCTACATATGCATCGGTATCAACAATGGGGGGGGGTGGTGGAGTTTAACTGCAGCAAGCCAGCTTTGACCCAGTGGCTAACCTGAACTACGACTGCAAGAAACTCTTTTGAGGTGGCGCACACGAGTCCACATATTCACCATTCCATACACCACTGGATCCGCTCCCGGCTACCTATGAGAACGCCATCCATAGCACTCACGCTTATCTTGCGCATTTTAGAGTATCCACTTCCACTTGTCTATGAACTGTTATAGGCAACCCGGAAGTCCTTTACCGCGGACGCGGCTATTCGAATAGTTTTATACCCTGCAGGGGTGTACTTCGTCACACATGTTTCTACCACTTAGCGTCTGCACATGATATGTGCTCGGCAGACTTCAAGAGAAAGCCGACGTGGGTGTGGACCACGACCTGACTAACCACACAAGTCTCTAGTCCAGGTTTATCACCTATTCGGGTTCCGTCCGCAAGGAAATCCGGCCTGGGTGTCCTCAACGGCCCCAACCGATGTGTACAGGGTCCTGAGACGCCAAACGGGCGCCTGGCATACCCGACCACGTTGTATCTACCGCATCATAGCACACCCCTAGGGTCATCGCTACGCACAGCCGCCAACACATAACCTACAAACACCAGAGACTAGTTGCAACTCCTGGACAGAGGATGAGAGGGGTCAATAAGTCGAGCGGGGTCATATTTCAGGGCCCAATGTGTGGTAGTAGCTGTTTCATGGATCACAAACACAGAACTCAGTTCCTGAGGACGGTTTCAGTGAGACAACCCACCATGTACTCCTACATGGCCTCTCACCGCTACCTTTACCAAATCGTGTTCACACACTTAGCTCACACACCGTAGGACATGTTCACACACCTCCGGTTCATCCCTAATGAACCACACCTGACACGACTCTATGCAATAGCAGGCATGACAAACAAACATGAATGAGTAGGCACATCAGGGCTCAAACAACTCCTACTCATGCTAGTGGGTTTCATCTATTTACAGTGGCAATGACAGGTCATGCAGAGGATAAGGGTTCAACTACCGCAGCAAGTAACAGATGAATCGTTGTTGTCCTAATGTAGTAAAAGAGAGCAGGAGCGACAGAGTGGGATTGTATCGGAATGAGCAAGGGGGTTTTGCTTGCTTGGCACTTCTGAAGATATCATTGGGTCTTCATTAGTGTCAACGATCACAGCATCGGTACAACGTCTATCCAGAGGGCACAACCACTGGCAACCGAGAAGGAACATAATCAATGCAATAACATGATGCATGATAATTACATGGCAATATTATGTTGATTGAGCTAATTCACCTAGAAACACAATTAAATGAAGTTGGTTTGAACCCAAAGTTCAAATTCAAACTCCACATGTGGTTATTTAAATACCATTCATTTGATTTGTCCTAAATAGTGGCCTTAAGTTGTTCTAACATGCATGAAAATGGTCCAGATGGATTCCTTGAATTTTTCTGATAATTTTTCATATATAATTTATTTCATTTGGAGTTACGGTTGAATTTCTATGATTTTTAGAAGTTTTGAACATTTTTTGGAATTTAATGATTATTAATAAATCCAAAAAATGTATTACTGCGTCAGCATCAGGTCATGCTGATGTCAGCAGGTCAACAGGGGCTGGTCCAGGTCAAACCTGACCAGTGGGGTCCACTAGTCAATGACTCAATTAACTAACAGGGTTAAAAAGGATTAACTAATCAAGTTAACAGGCACTGGGCCCACTGTCAGTGTCAGAAGTGGGGTAATTAGTCCTAAACTAAACGACTCAGGGGCGGGGCCCACACGTTAGTGAGTCAGGGGGGAAGTCAAACCCCGATCAAGCGGGGTCAAACCCGCCGGACCCGGTCAACGGCTCATCGCCGGCGACGACAGAGACGGCGGAGGGCTTCGGAAACATTGTTCTGGCGACCAAAAGAGCGGCGGAGGAGCTCTATGCGTAGCTGGAGAGCTCGCGCATCTAACGGTGTAGGAGGCAGCAACTGGGGTGGCCCGAAACAACGGCGACGTCGAGCTTTGCGGCGGCCGGAGTTTGTTCGTGCTCGAGTTCCTCGTTAGGGTGTTCGGGAGGAGGATCTGGGGGGTGGCTACGGGCGCGCGAAGACACGCTGAGCACGGTGGTGTGCTCAGCTTCGAGATACAAGGGCTCTAGCCACGGCGGCGACGAGGCACGGCGGCGGCGAGCTTCAGCCGTAGTGGTCAGTGGGGCTAAGGGAGGAGAACGACGGCGGGGAGAGAGGGGAAAAGCGGCGGAGCTCACAGGGATGCCGTAGAGGGGGTCAGCGAGCTCGGGGAGGTCCTGGCGGTGCCGAATCGACCGGAGACGGGCTCGGGTGCCTGAGGTTGAAGACGAAGGTGAAGACGACGTTCGGCGGCGTTTGGTGTCGCGTGAGTCGACAGAGAGGCGTAGGCGTCTGTGGCGGAGCTCCTGGGCATGTTGGAGAGGCGAGGGGGAGGCGGTGGCCACGGTGGCAGCGGACGGCGGCGACGAGCTCGCTCGGCCGAGCTCGAGATCGAGTGGGGAGAAGGGGGACAGTGACCAAAGGAGAAGGGGGTCCGTTCGGTGCTTCGTCCACGTCTCCTGGCGTCGCGAGAAGGGCCGGGAAAGGAGGAAGCAGACAGCGAGGTGGCCACAGCGATCGCGCGCGCGTCGACACGCCTCTGCCAGTAGGTAGAGGTTGAAGACAGCGGTGCCCCTGGTGGGCTAGGCCGCCAAGTGGACAGGCCAGGTGGGCTGCCCAGGTGAGCACTCTCTCTCTCTGCTTCCTATTTGTTTCCTCTTTTCAATTTTTGCGGTTTGTTTTTATTTAGTTTTAAGACCAAATCAATTTTAAACTTCCTGAAAATAATTGTGTGAACTAATGGACTTATCCAAAGCCACGCAACAATTTTTCAGAATTATTGAACATATATTTATTATATAATAAATATAGATCCAATTCAAATATTTATTGGATTAATTCAAATGGCCAAAATAAATGTTTCTGAGCTCCTAAGAATATTGGTTTGAATTTTACCTCTTGCCAATATTTTTATAGAATACCAAGGACATTTTCTTGGACTCATTTGAGAAGAGTTTAAAGTTGGTTATTTTTGAACTGATTTCTGAGGGTTTCAACAAACCTCAATTCAACTTTCAGAAATTTTAGACATGATGCATGAGTGCAGATGCAACTATTTCACTCAGTATTCTAGGGGTATGACAGAGGCCACGCTCATGTCCCTCGTACCTGCACAAAATGATAGCTACTCGCAACCAACGCGATTAGGGGTTGTCAATCCCTTCACGGTCACTTACGAGAGTGAGATCTGATAGATATAATATTTTTGGTATTTTTGGTATAAAGATGCACAGTAAAAAGTAAAGGCAAAGTAAAAAAGCAAAGCAAGATTAAAGTGACGGAATCACTTCTATCTTTGCTTGCTTGTTGCTCGCTCTTTTGCTATGCCTATGCTGCGATACCTACCACTTGCTGATCATGCCTCCCATATTGTTGAGCCAAGCCTCTAACCCACCTTGTCCTAGCAAACCGTTGTTTGGCTATGTTACCACTTTGCTCAGCCCCTCTTATAGCATTGTTAGTTGCAGGTGAAGATTGAAGTTTGTTCCTTGTTGGAACATGTTTACTTGTTGGGATATCACAATATCTCTTATTTAATTAATGCATCTATATACTTGGTAAAGGGTGGAAGGCTCGGCCTTATGCCTGGTGTTTTGTTCCACTCTTGCCGCCCTAGTTTCCATCATATCGGTGTTATGTTCCCGGATTTTTGCGTTCCTTACGCGGTTGGGTAATAATGGGAACCCCTTGACAGTTCGCCTTGTATAAAACTCTTCCAGCTATGCCCAACATTGGTTTTACCATTCGCCACCTAGCCCTTTTCTTTTCCCTTGGGAGTCGCGCTCCTGAGGGTCATCATTATTTTAACCCCCCTGGGCCAGTGCTCCTCTGAGTGTTGGTCCAACCGAGCGATGTCCGGGGCTACCAGGGGCAACTCTGGGCTGGCCTACCCGACGTCTGGCTCATCTGAGTGTGCCCTGAGCACGAGATATGTGCAGCTCGTATCAGGATTTGTCGGCACATTCGGGCGGTGTTGCTGGATTGGTTTTAACTTGTCGAAGTTTCTTGAAGAACCGGGATACCGAGTCTGATCGGAACGTCTCGGGAGAAGGTCTATTCCTTCATTGACCGTGAGAGCTTGTCATGGGCTAAGTTGGGACACCCTTGCAGGGATTTGAACTTTCGAAAGCCGTGCCTACGGTTATGGGCAGATGGGAATTTGTTAATGTCCAGTTGTAGATAACTTGAACCTTAACTTAATTAAAATGAGTCAACTGCGTGTGTAACCGTGATGGTCTCTCTCCAGTGGAGTCCGGGAAGCGAACACGGTGTTGGAGTTATGTTTGACGTAGGTTGTTCTAGGATCACTTCTTGATCATAGTTTATCGATCGTGCTTTGCCTTCTCTTCTCGCTCTCTTTTGCGTATGTTAGCCACCATATATGCTAGTCGCTTGCTGCAGCTCCACCTCATACCTTTTACCTTACCCATAAGCTTAAATAGTCTTGATCGCGAGGGTGCGAGATTGCTGAGTCCCTGTGGCTCACAGATACTCCCAAAACCAGTTTGCAGGTGCCGCTGAACCGTGCAGGTGACGCAACCAAGCTCAGGAGGAGCTCGATGAAGATCTTGTCCTTTGTGTTGTCCCGTTTCCAGTTGATCAGTAGTGGAGCCCAGTTGGGGTCGATCGGGGACCTTGTCGCATTTGGGGTTCTTCTTTTATTTTGGTTCCATAGTTGGACCTTGATTGTATCTGGTTGATGTAATGCTTTATTCATGTAGTTGTGTGAAGTGGCGATTGTAAGCCAACTATGTATCTTTTCCCTTATGTATTACATGGGTTGTTTGCGAAGATTACCTCACTTGCGACATTGCTTTCAATGCGGTTATGCCTCTAAGTCATGCTTCGACACGTGGGAGATATAGCCGCATCGAGGGTGTTACAAGTTGGTATCAGAGCCTTCCCCGACCTTAGGAGTCCCCATTGCTTGATCGTTTTTAGCGGCCGAGTTGAGTCTAGAAAAAAATGCTTTGAGTCATTTAGGAATTATATATCGGAGAGTTTAGGAATTCTTTTTACTTCCCACTCCCCTCATCGCTCTGGTAAGGCATCCTGACGTAGAGTTTTGACTCTTCTCTTCTCAAATTTCACAAAAAAAAATTTAGGATCACGTGGGTATCTTGGAATTGTTCCGATGGTTTTGTGACGAGAACATTGTCTTGGTGCCTCCTGTCAGGGGTTTTGTGGCAGTGTCCCGGGGAGTTGAGCTCCGAGGTGTTGTCGTCATAATTTTATCGTTGCAGTTCTAGAATACCTGAGTTTGGTACGCCGACATCGAAAATCTCTTTTATGCAGTTCGTTGGTGAGATAACCTCAAAGCCACCCAGTACTGGGGCGGGAGTTCGGGAGTATTGCCATAACTTGTATAACGGATGCTTTTCGAAGGTTGAGGTAGACGATTTCCGAAGGTTTCTTGGTTATGTGTTGAAGGATGGATACAATTGGATGTAGGATTTGCTAGTTTTGGGTGAGATATTATGCTTCCCCTGTATCCCCAACACCTGATTGCATAACTGGGAAAGTTTCGGGAGTTTATAAGTGGGAATTCAAGTAGCTCTTAGGATATCTTTCCGACAGATGTATGATATGAAATTGGGGTTCAACGTCTAGTGGTCCGCCTATTCACGGTCGGTTTTACAGTGGTCGCGTTGTGTCTTAAAGAGTCCTTGGCTATGCCGACTCGGGGACGCTTCGTATGTCATGTGCACTGCCTTGTACATGATGGTGTTGTACGATCGAGCCCGTGTAGGCCCCACCACGAAAACGTTGGACGAAATCTCTATCATATGTTTGTTCCGGCTTATTCTGCAAGCCAATCCTTTTTTTTGAGTTGTGGTATTCAAGTTGCTTCAATGTCAAATGTTGATTCCATACCTTCCCCAAATGGTGTTCTCATAGTCCGAGATGAATACCAATCCTTCTTGATCATCAAGATTGTTTTGTCAATCCTTTTTAACCGGTGTGCTTCTCTTCAAGTGGATCCGATCATTTCAACATCAGCAAGATCAATTATCATTTCTTCTCAACGGTGTTCGTTTCGTTCTCAACGGTGTTTTCCCACCCTCCCATCCTTGTTTTCTTGAAGGATTCAGAATTCTTGATCAAGTTTCCATCTTATTGATGTGAAGTCCCTCCATTCTTTTCCTTCAATGTTCTTATCCGGTGATTCTCATGAAGTTTCTAACGGAGCTTCAAGTTCGTCATTCTTCATTCTTTTCATCTCCGGTGGTTTCAAATCAAGCTTTTGGTGTTTGATCATATTCTTTTCCTTATTTCAAATGTCTTCTCTTGCCGGTGCACCTCTCCATCATTAACTTTTCATTATTCATTTGTTCCGGAGTGCTAAAGATATCTCGAAGATTCGTGTTTCCACTCTGCATTCATTCAAGATCTTTCGAGGTTGTTATTTCATTCAAGCCATTTAAATTAAACTGGTGCATTCTCTCTTTTAAATCGTTCAACGGTGTTTCTTTTGAGTGGGCCCTAGCCCACAGGTCTTTTCCCAGGATCTTACCTGACTCTTCTTATTCTCCCGGAGTTAATCTCAAATTCATTTCAAAGTTTGACGTAAGAATGAGTTATCATCAGTCAAATGCCTTTCTCCAAGATCTTTCCAACTCTTTTCATCGTTGGCTCAACCTTTCTAATTTTTCATTCCGGAGTGCCTGAACAATTCTTGGTGGTGTTTCTCATTATCTTTCTCTGCATTTGAAGACTGAAGAAGAGTTTTCCCTTGAATCTTGTTTCATTCTATCAAAGATTCATGGCTCTAGCTTGACGTCATCCTCTCATAACTGTTTTTGATAGTGAGAATTCTTTTCACCTATCCGGAGCAATTCAAGAGTCTTCTCAGTTTGATTACCCGGAGTCCATCATTTCAGGTTATTCATTCTCAGCTTCCAGTTATCATTCTCCAATCTTACCGGCGCATCGTTCAAGTGATCTCTAATCAGTTCGAGATCTATTTGTCCTCATGTATCAAATCCCCTCAAGTATCGTCTTTCGTTTTCCAATTCTTTCCGGTGATTTGTGTCCTTGCCACTTTCATTTTTCAATCCTAACGGTGGTTCGTGCAATGTCAGGACCCCGACTCGATGCCACATAGGTCTAGCATGTAACACCTCATATCACTTTGCGGCCTCACGCACGGTATTCCCATGGTTGTCGTCTTACCTTTGCCCGGGACCGTTTGCGCCTTTTGGCACACGTATATGATAGTGTCGCTAGCACCCATATGATAAGGAGCCCAGGCTGACATGACTAGTCGTAAACCCAAAGTGGCACAGACTTACAGGGACAGGCATCCATGACCCAGCAACGAACGTGTCGGTCATCAGCAAGTGGGTCCGGGCTGTAGCACTGGGCTAGCAGGACTCCGGTAAACCGGGCTGTAGCGGGCTAACAGGACTCCGGTACTCAATGCGTGACATTTCCCCAAAGGGACAGACACAGGAACGAAGAAGGACACATGCCGGCCAGCCTAAGTGTTCCGGAGCAGTAGCAAGCTACCATGGCTCGGTGGAGACACTAGGAGACATTTCCCGGTAAGAGAGGCTACTAAAGATAAACAACTAGATAGTCAGATCCCACACATACCAAGCATTTCAATAACATACACACAATATGCTCGATATGTGCAAATACAACATGGCATCACAACATGACTCTACGACTCAAGTAATTTATTCAATAGGCTCCGAGGAGCGAGATATTACAAACATGGGTCTCATGACCCAACAATCAGAGCATACAAGTCAAAGCACATGAGGAAGCTTAACATGTCTGAGTACAGACATCTAGAAATGAAAAAGGCTGAGAAGCCTGAATATCTACCAGATCCTGCCGAGGGCACAAGATCGTAGCTGAGGTAACAAGCTAAACGTCGAAGACCATACGGAACTACTAGCGAGACTGAGGTCTCTCTGCAAAAACATAAAATAGGCAAACGTGAGTACAAATGTACCCAGCAAGACTTACATCAGAACTAACTACATATGCATCATTTTCAACAAGGGGATGGTGGGGTTTAACTGCAGCAAGCCAGCTTTGACTCGGTTGCTATCCTGAACTACGACTGCAAGTAACTCTTTTGAGGTGGCGCACACGAGTCCACATATTCACCATATCAATACACCACTATGGATCCGCTCCCGTCTCCCTACGAGAACGCCATCCATAGCACTCACGCTTATCTTGCGTATTTTAGAGTATCCACTTTCACTTGTCTATGAACTGATATAAGCAACCCAGAAGTCCTTTTCCGCGGACACGGCTATTTGAATAGATGATGTTAACCCTGCAGGGGTGTACTTCTTCACACACGCTCTCACCACTTACCGCCGTTTACACGACATGTACTCGGCAACCTTCAAGCGGAAGCCCAACGTGGGTGTCGGCCACGGCCTGCCCAAACACTCAAGTCTCTAGTCCAGGTTTATCGCCTATTCGGGTTCCATCCATGAGGAGATCCGGCCGGAGTTTGGCTCACAGCCCCAAACGATGTGAACAGGGTTCCGTGACACCAAACGGGCGCCCGGTTTACCCGGCCACGTGCCTACCGCATCACAGCCCACCCCTACGGTCAGCGCTGCGCACGGCCTCCAGCATACTACAAACACCAAAAACTACTTGCAACTCCTGGACAGAGGACAAGGGTGATTAAGAAGCCGAGAGGGTCCATTGGTTTCGGGCCCAATGCGTGGTAGTAGCTGAATCATGGATCACAAACACAGAACTCAGTTCCTGAGGACGGCTGCAATGAGACAACCCACCATGTACTCCTACATGGCCTCTCACCGCTACCTTTACCAAATCGTGTTCACACGCTTAGCTCACACACCGTAGGACATGTTCACACACCTCTGATTCATCCCGGATGAATCAGACCTGACTCGACTCTAAGCAGTAGCAGGCATGACAAACAAACATAAATGAGTAGGCACATCAGGGCTCAAACAACTCCTACTCATGCTAGTGGGTTTCATCCATTTACTGTGGAATGACAGGTCATGCAGAGGATAAAGGGGTTCAGCTACCGCAGCAAGTAACAGATGAATCGTTGTTGCCCTAATGCATTAAAAGAGAGCAGGAGCGAGAGAGTAGGATTGTATCGGAATGAACAAGGGGGTTTTGCTTGCCTGGCACTTCTGAAGATAACATTGAGTCTTCATCAGTGTCAACGATCACAACGTCGGAACATCCTCTACCGGGAGGGAACAGATACCGGCAACAAAGAAGAAATACAATCAATGCAATGCACAATATGATGCATGCTCATGACATGACAATATGAATGTGTTTTGAGCTAATGCAACTAGCAACAGATTAAATGAAGTTGGTTTGAATACAAGATTCAAATTCAAACTCCATATGTGATTATTCAAATGCCATTTTAATTGATTTGTGCTAAAGAGCAGCTATAAGTTGTTCTAACATGCATGAAAATGGTACAGATGGATTCCTTGAATTTTTCTGATAATTTTTCATATATAAATTATTTAATTTGGAGTTACGGTTGAATTACTATGAATTTTTGAAGTTTTGAACATTTTCTGGAATTTCCTGAATATTTAGAATTAAAATAATTCCAGAAAATGATTTAACTGCGTCAGCCTGACGCCAGCATGACGTCAGCGAGTCAACGGCCAGGTCCAGGTCAAACCTGACGTGCGGGGTCCACACGTCAGTGACACAGGAGCTAATCCCGGTCAAACCCAGCGCTGACTGGGGTTTGACCAGGGGTGGGGCCTACTGTCAGTGGCTGTAGGTGGTTTAGTTAGTTGGATTAGCTCCTAATGACGGAGCCACGTCAGCTCCCGCCGGAGTTTCGCCGGCGACGACCATGGCCGACGACGGAGATGCAACGTGTGCTCGCTACGGAGCACCATTCGACGCGTGGTTTGCTCCTACGGGTAGCTGAAGATGCGCCGCATCCAACTGGGCGAGCGGCAGCGGCTGTGGTGGCCGGAGCTCACCGGAAACGAGCTCGCGGCGGCGCCGGAGTTCGGGCGCTGATCGATTCGATGCTATGGTGCGCTACGGGAGAAACTGGTGGGTGCTGCGGGCTCCTGAGGTTGCGGTGAGCACGACGGTGGGCTCGGGAGCGAGCTGCGGTGGCTGTGGCCACGGCCACGCCATGGCCGGCAGCGAGAAGCTCTCGGCCGCGGTGGTAACGGCGGCTACGGAGGGAAATAGAGCACGGGGAGAGAGGGGTTCGGCAGAGGAGCTCACAGCGAGGTCGACGAGCAGCTCGGTGGGCTCGGGGAGGTGGTGGAGACGGCGAATCGACGAGCGGCATCCGGCGGCCGTGTGTGAAGAAGACGGCTCAATGACGGCGATGCAGGGCGTCCGAGGTCGCTTGACTCGTCGGAGAGGATGAGGGCGAGGTAGCCGAGCTACTGGGCACGCCGAGGGTCGAGGGGGAGGCTCTGGGTGCGGCAACGGCGAGCGGCGGCGATGAGCTCCGCTCGGGCTGCGAGAGAGAGAGAGAGCAGAGGA
>NC_041386.1:310835409-310877142 GCF_002162155.2 Triticum dicoccoides
TATTTTGTTCTGTGTTGTTTTAGTTTAGTAATATACTAAACCATTTTATAAAATCCTGAAAATAGTTATGTGGCTAGAACTAAAATATACCAAACCACATAAAATGTTCCAGTAATTATTGGACATATATTATTTATATATCAAATATATATCCAATGCAAATAGCTATTTATTTAATTCAAAGGCCCAAAATAATTAACTCTGAGATACCAAAAATATTGTTTTGAGTTTTACCTCTTTGCAATATTTTCAGAGACTAAGAGGAACATTTTCTTGGACTTCTTTGAGGAGATTTTAATGTTGATCATTTTTAGAAGGTTTCTGAGGCTTTGAAAATTCCTCAATTCAAATTTCATTTGAATTAAAACATGATGCTCACATGAGGTCTAGCCTAGTGCATAACAGGACCAGGGATGTGACAACTCACCCCCACTAAACAAAAATCTCATCTCGAGATTCAAGCGTAGGGTAAGGTGAAGGGGAAACGCAACTAGTATAATCTTCACGATCCAGGGTGCACTTCATAAGAGCGTTGATTCGATCACCATCATTGTCTCGAAGTCTTTCTCTGAGAACTCCAACTAACATGACAAGAAGAGGGAAGGAAAACTCTAGAAGAATTAATCTTCTCAAAGAACGAACAACTCAGGATTAACTCACGGAATGGGACATAGCAACATCTCTCGAGCTGAAAGACGAAGCACACCTCTAGAGGAATGGAGTGGAACAGATGACGAAGGTTCACTAGGTAGACAACGATTCCACACCTAAGAAGGTGGTGAACGGTTGTCAACGTAGCGAGGAGTTGAGTTGCCATGATACCTCAACGAGACATCCTGGAGGGGGGGGATGATTCGTAGATATATCCCCTTAAGTGGCAAAAGAATTACCTTTGATTCAGAGATCATTGAAACTCTTTAAACCAGCCTAGGACAATTCTCGAGCGATCGTTTGGAGGGGGTCGGTAGAATGGCATACTCGGGCTTGGATGATGTGGATTACCTTGTTGAAGACAACGTAATGGATGAATTTGCTTATCACCGGAAATGGAAGAGACCCATGGTAGAATGGCACATTGGCGGTGCAAGCTGGGAACAAAATGCAAATGCTGGGAATGATTCTGGTAACTGGGAAAGAACCCAACAATAGAGAGTGAATTCACTGTTTGAGAAGGTCATAGCATTGCCGAGGGAACTGAGAGCATCCCAATTAGAGCCGATGATAACACGTAGCGCTTGTGTGTGCTCTCAAGAACTTGAGCATTTCCACAATCATCAAGGTTTTATCAACAACCGCGTCAAGGGTGCTGACAACACAACATACTACCATGATGAATAGCGATGGACGATGCAGATGCGAAGGAGGATAACACTTTCTCAGATTTCACCTTAGCAAGGCCAAGCAAATAAAATCTGGATGATCGACCAAGAGACATTTAGCACTCCGCTTCTAATGTTCTCCTTGATGTGCTAGCGTAATCCACCCATAGATATGGTTTGATATCTAGAACATCAAGTAAAAAGGTCGGACTTCGGAACACAGAAATCCATAGGGGCAACTAGGGAGTAATCCTACGAAATCCCTATAGGGAGGTGGCCAACTTCCTCAAACAAGATACTATAATAATACGTCTACCGGATGGGTGTGTTGGCCACGACATCCACCTTGCCGGTTATTGAGAGACCAATATTATAATTCTTGGGAAATGTTCCAACCATCACATCTGCCTGAGATTCAGATCTGGTTGGTGTCAGGATATCCCAGACTCATCAAGTCTAGAAAGAAAAATGAAAGTTTGCAACACAAATCGACGAGATAATGTTGCGGGATTCTCGGGGAGTGAGCTACGATAGTAAGCTCCAAAACATGAGCTGGTTCTGCTACAAACATGCGAACACGTTGTCCCAGACAAGCATGGCCACGTAGCAGTCTTATAATTAAACACTACCGAGTTCAGGTGGAGAACCATCATCGAGGATATCGAAGTCTTTACGCAAGTCCATGGATTAGATCCCAAGCATAGACTTCTTTTCCTTGAACAAGTCAATCAATGGCTTAGTGTGCTAGGGACACATATAGAATGAAGGTTGCAAGTCTCCAGACTACAGAATACTTCGCACATGTGCATGACTGATTTGGGATGATTCCAAAGGAAACAAAACAATCTTTCTCAAATTCACGGCGGCAACTTTCACCAAATGCACGTGTATAAGAGGAAGTCACTCCTTTCATCAAACAAATACTTCATGAGCTAGCATGAAGAAAATGCTTTCAAAAGTTTCCAACACTAGCTTAATGTTCAACAACATCATGGAGGAGATAAGGATGTTGCCAGTGGGCTCAACAACAATTCATCTAGGTTTCCTTTTAAAAGGAATTCCATAGTTAAGTGAACACGGTGATAGCATTGGTCAGACCAAAGATGTAATGGTGTATGCTCGAGGGATCAACCACGAATAAGACAACATTACGAGCATCGTTGGTACTGATTTGATTTGACGATAGCCCACACTCAAATCAAAGGATTGATAAGACAATAGGTCCAGCAACTGATCACAAGGACCAATCGATGAAGATATCATCTTTCTTCAGCACACCCTACACAAGAATATCCCTTTGGAACGAACTAAGTCAGGCAAGCTTTTATCTTCCAACTCTCCAAGTTGTTATCTAGCTTAACCAACTAGCTCAGGGATATCTAACACCGATTTTTGGAGAGAAGGTGGTTCACAAGAACCCAACTTGATCACGAGATCAACATAGCGGTCAGGCGACAACCTGGTGATACTTCCGAGAAGAAATTTGGAATATCATGAACCACCGGTATGTTACTAAGCTCGAGAACAATCTTACTTTTCAGGGCAAGACGATATGATCAAATGAGTAAGGACTTGACAAGATCCTAACTCATCAATCGGAGGGTGCACCGAAATAAGGACTAGGTAGCACGATCAGTCTTAGAGGGATGATTCAAAAACCAACATGCTAAGAATGAAATTATTATCCTTTAACTACCAAGCAACGAGGTTGCTGGGAGTATTGATTTCACACATCACAATTCATTTGTCGGTATTCCGGTTGCATCAACACGAGGGCCGAGGAATGACTAATGATGGTGAGAAGTATCACTACGTCAAAATTCATGAGAGTTAGTGCAGTTCTCATGACAATTCTGACATAAAGGGGGTAATACTCCAAGGTAGAACAGAACCAAAAGCTGGATTGGCATTTGATCTGCGGAATACAACTACTTTGACCCAATCCTAGATATGGATGAGGTACTGGAGTTTGTTTCTCCTAGTCATTCCGAACTAGAACGGCTTGACGGACCACAAGAATAACGAGCATCGGTGAACACGAATGCACGACATCAACTTGACTATCAACTGCTGGACAAGGGTCAAATACAACTACAGAGGGACAACTCAAAAGAACATATGATTTCCTGAGTTGTGGATGCATGGTTTAGCATGTCGAACGAAGTTCAACATATTTCTTCCGGATAACCCATGTAGAAAGGTAGAACTAGCAGAGCCACAATATATAATGGAGAACTCATCAAGAGCACTCTGGTTGTGATTGTTCAGTTCAATGAGGAACTTCTGCCATAAGTAGTTCATGGTATTTGGAAGAAGAAGATACCACGGACTTCAAGGACTATCGCAAAGGTTACTAATAACCTAAGGGAGCTAGCAATTACTATCAACATGAAGTAAGTAGGGTGGATCTCGGGTTCAAAAACCCAGGAATAGAATACCTACTAACTAAATGGCATCGCGGGATGCTTTCGATAATGACGGCCAGAATCATCACACTGGGAACACAAAACATGGCTAGACTACTAGATGATCCCCTGAGACACCTAGGGTCATAATAATAACTCCAACATAAAGGTCGAGGCAGTAGAATACCTCAACTCAACAATTAGTGTGATTGAGCTGGCATAAAGGAACATCGAAACCAGAGGGAAAGGATTTGCAAATGCATCAGACTATTTAGAAACCTGGAATGACTCGGACAGCATAACGGCTGTAAATGCTCAGAAAAGATTTGAGACATTCACAAAAATGGTGGCATAACCACACAGAAGCACAATATCAAGGTTTCGAGATCAACAATTAACATACGGAAGTAGTAGAAACTGAACTCAAGCTTAAATCCAACAATCTTATAAGTCTACGGATTAGTAACACGTGATCCTGATAGAAAGAAGAGATAGCCTAGCTCTTAATCCCCGTAGGAAAGATAAGATGACTCAGATCAGAAGGGCATGAGGTATAAGGAGTAAAAAGAGCCTTACGTTCCATCCCACAATCAATTCCCTTATATAACTAAAAAAATTTCTAGACTCAACTTCGACCAGTTTGGCTTGGTAACCTACAGGCAGTCAAGCTCTGATACCAACGCTGTCAGGACCCCGACTCGATGCCACATAGGTCTAGCATGTAACACCTCATATCACTTTGCGGCCTCACGCACGGTATTCCCACGGTTGTCGTCTTACCTTTGCCCGGGACCGTTTGCGCCTTTTGGCACACGTATATGATAGTGTCGCTAGCACACATATGATAAGGAGCCCGGGCTGACATGACTAGTCGTAAACCCAAAGTGGCACAGACTTACAGGGACAGGCATCCATGACCCAGCAACGAACGTGTCGGTCATCAGCAAGTGGGTCCGGGCTGTAGCACTGGGCTAGCAGGACTCCGGTAAACCGGGCTGTAGCGGGCTAACAGGACTCCGGTACTCAATGTGTGACATTTCCCCGAAGGGACAGACACAGGAACGAAGAAGGACACATGCCGGCCAGCCTAAGTGTTCCGGAGCAGTAGCAAGCTACCATGGCTCGGTGGAGACACTAGGAGACATTTCCCGGTAAGAGAGGCTACTAAAGATAAACAACTAGATAGTCAGATCCCACACATACCAAGCATTTCAATAACATACACACAATATGCTCGATATGTGCAAACACAACATGGCATCACAACATGACTCTACGACTCAAGTAATTTATTCAATAGGCTTCGAGGAGCGAGATATTACAAACATGGGTCTCATGACCCAACAATCAGAGCATACAAGTCAAAGCACATGCGGAAGCTTAACATGTCTGAGTACAGACATCTAGAAATGAAAAAGGCTGAGAAGCCTGAATATCTACCAGATCCTGCCGAGGGCACAAGATCGTAGCTGAGGTAACAAGCTAAACGTCGAAGACCATACGGAACTACTAGCGAGACTGAGGTCTCTCTGCAAAAACATAAAATAGGCAAACGTGAGTACAAATGTACCCAGCAAGACTTACATCAGAACTAACTACATATGCATCATTTTCAACAAGGGGATGGTGGGGTTTAACTGCAGCAAGCCAGCTTTGACTCGGTGGCTATCCTGAACTACGACTGCAAGTAACTCTTTTGAGGTGGCGCACACGAGTCCACATATTCACCATATCAATACACCACTATGGATCCGCTCCCGTCTCCCTACGAGAACGCCATCCATAGCACTCACGCTTATCTTTCGTATTTTAGAGTATCCACTTTCACTTGTCTATGAACTGATATAAGCAACCCAGAAGTCCTTTTCCGCGGACACGGCTATTTGAATAGATGATGTTAACCCTGCAGGGGTGTACTTCTTCACACACGCTCTCACCACTTACCGCCGTTTACACGACATGTACTCGGCAACCTTCAAGCGGAAGCCCAACGTGGGTGTCGGCCACGGCCTGCCCAAACACTCAAGTCTCTAGTCCAGGTTTATCGCCTATTCGGGTTCCATCCATGAGGAGATCCGGCCGGAGTTTTGCTCACAGCCCCAAACGATGTGAACAGGGTTCCGTGACACCAAACGGGCGCCCGGTTTACCCGGCCACGTGCCTACCGCATCACAGCCCACCCCTACGGTCAGCGCTGCGCACGGCCTCCAGCATACTACAAACACCAAAAACTACTTGCAACTCCTGGACAGAGGACAAGGGTGATTAAGAAGCCGAGAGGGTCCATTGGTTTCGGGCCCAATGCGTGGTAGTAGCTGAATCATGGATCACAAACACAGAACTCAGTTCCTGAGGACGGCTGCAATGAGACAACCCACCATGTACTCCTACATGGCCTCTCACCGCTACCTTTACCAAATCGTGTTCACACGCTTAGCTCACACACCGTAGGACATGTTCACACACCTCTGATTCATCCCGGATGAATCAGACCTGACTCGACTCTAAGCAGTAGCAGGCATGACAAACAAACATAAATGAGTAGGCACATCAGGGCTCAAACAACTCCTACTCATGCTAGTGGGTTTCATCCATTTACTGTGGAATGACAGGTCATGCAGAGGATAAAGGGGTTCAGCTACCGCAGCAAGTAACAGATGAATCGTTGTTGCCCTAATGCATTAAAAGAGAGCAGGAGCGAGAGAGTAGGATTGTATCGGAATGAACAAGGGGGTTTTGCTTGCCTGGCACTTCTGAAGATAACATTGAGTCTTCATCAGTGTCAACGATCACAACGTCGGAACATCCTCTACCGGGAGGGAACAGATACCGGCAACAAAGAAGAAATACAATCAATGCAATGCACAATATGATGCATGCTCATGACATGACAATATGAATGTGTTTTGAGCTAATGCAACTAGCAACAGATTAAATGAAGTTGGTTTGAATACAAGATTCAAATTCAAACTCCATATGTGATTATTCAAATGCCATTTTAATTGATTTGTGCTAAACAGCAGCTATAAGTTGTTCTAACATGCATGAAAATGGTACAGATGGATTCCTTGAATTTTTCTGATAATTTTTCATATATAAATTATTTAATTTGGAGTTACGGTTGAATTACTATGAATTTTTGAAGTTTTGAACATTTTCTGGAATTTCCTGAATATTTAGAATTAAAATAATTCCAGAAAATGATTTAACTGCGTCAGCCTGACGCCAGCATGACGTCAGCGAGTCAACGGCCAGGTCCAGGTCAAACCTGACGTGCGGGGTCCACACGTCAGTGACACAGGAGCTAATCCCGGTCAAACCCAGCGCTGACTGGGGTTTGACCAGGGGTGGGGCCTACTGTCAGTGGCTGTAGGTGGTTTAGTTAGTTGGATTAGCTCCTAATGACGGAGCCACGTCAGCTCCCGCCGGAGTTTCGCCGGCGACGACCATGGCCGACGACGGAGATGCAACGTGTGCTCGTTACGGAGCACCATTCGACGCGTGGTTTGCTCCTACAGGTAGCTGAAGATGCGCCGCATCCAACTGGGCGAGCGGCAGCGGCTGTGGTGGCCGGAGCTCACCGGAAACGAGCTCACGGCGGCGCCGGAGTTCGGGCGCCGATCGATTCGACGCTATGGTGCGCTACGAGAGAAACTGGTGGGTGCTGCGGGCTCCTGAGGTTGCGGTGAGCACGACGGTGGGCTCGGGAGCGAGCTGCGGTGGCTGTGGCCACGGCCACGCCATGGCCGGTGGCGAGAAGCTCTCGTCCGCGGTGGTAACGGCGGCTACGGAGGGAAATAGAGCACGGGGAGAGAGGGGTTCGGCAGAGGAGCTCACGGCGAGGTCGACGAGCACCTCGGTGGGCTCGGGGAGGTGGTGGAGACGGCGAATCGACGAGCGGCATCCGGCGGCCGTGTGTGAAGAAGACGGCTCGATGACGGCGATGCAGGGCGTCCGAGGTCGCTTGACTCGTCGGAGAGGATGAGGGCGAGGTAGCCGAGCTACTGGGCACACCGAGGGTCGAGGGGGAGGCTCTGGGTGCGGCAACGGCGAGCGGCGGCGATGAGCTCCGCTCGGGCTGCGAGAGAGAGAGAGAGAGCAGAGGAGGGGGAAGGGGTCGAGAGAGAGTGCGAGGGGGTTCCAGGGGGTGGCGTGGAGCTGCGGGAGATGTCCAGGAGAGGAGGAGGCAGCCAGGCAGGGAGGAGGTGGCCGGGGCGCGTGGCCGCGCGCGCCACCGAGCAGCTTCGTGGCGAGGGGGAGGAAGACGACAGGGGGAGAAGCGGCGGTGGGCTGGGCCGACTGGAGGAGCTGGGCCAGGTGGGCTGAGGTGAGCGCCAGGTAGTCCTCTGCTCTTTCTATTTTTGTTTTTATTTATCTATTTTGTTCTGTGTTGTTTTAGTTTAGCAATATACTAAACCATTTTATAAAATCCTGAAAATAGTTATGTGGCTAGAACTAAAATATACCAAACCACATAAAATGTTCCAGTAATTATTGGACATATATTATTTATATATCAAATATATATCCAATGCAAATAGCTATTTATTTAATTCAAAGGCCCAAAATAATTAACTCTGAGATACCAAAAATATTGTTTTGAGTTTTACCTCTTTGCAATATTTTCAGAGACTAAGAGGAACATTTTCTTGGACTTCTTTGAGGAGATTTTAATGTTGATCATTTTTAGAAGGTTTTTGAGGCTTTGAAAATTCCTCAATTCAAATTTCATTTGAATTAAAACATGATGCTCACATGAGGTCTAGCCTAGTGCATAACAGGACCAGGGATGTGACATGCAAGAGTTCTCGTCATTCATTATCGTATATATTCATTCGTTCTTCTCAATCCTACCGGTAACATGTGAAGACGTTCTCAAGTCATGCTATATCTATCTTAATCCTTTCGATAAGAATAAGTAGTATGCCAATTCAATTGCTTGTCATCAATTTGAATTGGTGAAGGACAAGAATAATGCAATTCTTATTCTTGTTTCATTGAGTTTATTCAATTACTTATTCCGGAGCCTCATCAAAAACTCTCGGTTTCACTTGTTTAATATTTCTTTCCGGAGCTCAAAGTTATTTCAATTATATCATTCCAAAGATCTATCTAATCATTGCAAGGATTCACCTTGTGTTTCTAGCTTCTCTATCCTTTCGTTTGATCATCCCTTTGCTTATCGGAGTTCTTCATGGAGGTCTACATGATCTTTCATCAAGGATTTAATTCCTTCTCGGAGCGTTCATCAAGATTCTTTTCAAAGGAGCTCAAGCATTCTTCATCTTGCAATCCGGAGTTCAATTCTTTCTACCGTATCATTTGAGGTGGTATTATGTCATTCTTGATGATTTCCCTATGTGGTTCATGATTCACATGCTGTCAAGATTGAGATATCTTAAATCCATCAATCTCGTCATTGGAGTTATCTTGGGTTATATTTCACCTAAAGCCTTCCCTAAGGATTGTTGCTAATTATGGTGCTTATAAATGATCCAAGTTCTTCATTTATCCTCCCGGTGAGACAAGTTTTCTCGTCTCCTTGTTCATATCAATGCAATTCTTCTTCCTGTGAGTGGCAGGGTGACACCTCATAATTTGAGATGTATTCCATAAGACCATATCAAGCGTATTCTTTTCGTTGTTGATGTTTCCAACAACTCGGTTCGACCTTTCCCCTAAATATGCCTCTTCAAGCTCTTTTGTGACAGAAGTTGGCATTTTCTTCTCAATTCTCCTATTTCAATTATCTATTTTCTATTTCTTCCTTCCGGAGGCGTTGAGATGTTGCTCTCTTCAACCCATCTTCTTGTTTTGTCAGGCATGCTCTTTTCTTGGTCTATCCATTTAACCAGAGTGTTGTGTCCTCTGCTCAAGTTCTTTCCATCTTATCAAGTTTCATATCACTTTTCAACCGGAGTGTTGTCCGAATTTGTAATTGCTTGTTCCTCTTCCCTACCAGGGTGCTTTCAACTTCATTTATCTCAGTTGTATTCTTTTCACGATATGGCTTAACATTTTCAAGGTTCCTTGGTTTCACTCGTTTGTCAAAGAAGCAACTTAATTTTACCTCTACTCTTTCTCTTTTGTTCGCCCTCCGTGCCATTCGAGATCTCGGGACGAGATCCTCTCGTAGTGGTGGAGTGTTGTAACGCCCCGAGACCGATGTGCCAGGTGTCTTTCAGTTATTCGCTGTCGTTGCCATGTCATTTTCTTGCGTGTTGCATCTTGCCATGTCATCATGTGCATTGCATCATCATGTTTTTCAAAACTTGCATCTATCCCGGTCTCCTCGTTCCTTCCGTTGTCCGTTCTGAGCCTAGACACACTTGCACGCGCCCGCGGCATGTCCGAAATATCATTTTATAAGTGGCCGGAAAATGTTCTCGGAATTGGATGAAAGTTGGCATGCGGTGTTTTTATGTTGTAGGTAGGCCGCCTGCCAAGTTTCATCGCGTTCGGAGTTCGTTTGATAGCCCAACCGTTAAACTATAGCGGCATTATAGCCGGTCTAACGTCGGACATTTTCGGTCTCTGGAAATAGTCGCCGGGCCTCTCTCTCTCTTTCCTCTTCTCTCAGCTCGAGACCGTCTACACAGTCCACTGCCTACCGCCAAGCCCAACCTAACCTCTCCCGTCAGCACGCGGCCCTCCTCGCGCGCGCGTCCGAGAAGTTGTCCCGGACCCGACCCGAACAGTCATCACCGTCGTGTCCGGATCATCCCCAAACAACTACAAAATATCTCCGTTTTCTTTGTTTGGTCTCCCTAGCCTATTTATCTAGGACCGTCCGATTTAATCAGAGGGACCAAATACCCCTACCCAAAATTCACTTGTTATTTAAAGACCAAACCCTGAAACCTAGGGGAGCTATCCCATCCATCAATCCCCATGCCGCCGCCACCTTCTTCGTTTTCCCCATCGATCCAATCCATTGACCCCTCCCGATCTCTCCATCCAACCAGTGAGCCTCCTCCCGATCCCTTCCAAATCAATCGCAGTAGCCTCGCTCCGTTCGAGAGGAGCTCGACCCCGAGACTCTAGCCTCCTCTCGCGCCCGAGGGGCTCCCCGAGCACCTCGTTCCTGTTGGATTTTACACCGAGCCACCGGCGAGCAGCAGCTGCAGAGCCATCGCCAGGCCAGCCCCATCGCGCGCCATTTTCTTTCCCTTCCTCCCTGGCTCACTTCTCCTTCCGTTCTCTGATCCCTCTCTCTCTTTATCGATGTGTGTTGCCCGCAGGAGCTGCCGTGAACATCACCGCAGCAGCCGGTCGACCCCGCCTCTCCTACCCGTTGACCGCGCCGTCGGAGCCCTGCGCGCCAAGCGTCGCCGGCGCCCCATGTCCCGGCGCCCGGATCCGTCTCCCGAGCGCCGAGGACCCCGTCGTCGGACCAGCAGGTCCACACGCCCCTTGCCCCTTTCCTTTTCCCCTGGTTCTCCTTCTCCTCTAACCATCTCTCTCTTCTGCTCATGAACCCTCGTCGCCCGCTGCCCTCTCATTCGTCTTCCAGCGGATCCAGTCCTCCCGCCGTCGCCTCACCAGCCTCACTCACGCCCCTGCTCGCCGGTGCCAAGTCCCTGTCGTCGCTGCTCCGCTTCCCTGCCGAACAGAAGACGCCCGCTCGTCCCAGCCACGTTGACCGTCGATCCAGGACACCTGAGCACCCGCGGGTCGGCTCCTCCGCGCCAAGGCCTAACTCCTCTTCGCCAGATCCGCCGGCCTCCCTCTGCTTCCAACTGGGCCATGGCCCATGGTGAGAAACCCCCAGCGCCCATGTCATGTTTCCGCCTGTAGCTCTAATTCGGCCTGATATGTTTTTTTTTCGGGTCCTACGAATTTTGCCAATTATCCAGAGAATTACAGATTTGCATAAAACCCTCTAACTTCATGCATATAATTACTCATGAACCATGTATCCATTTAAAACATGTCATATATGTAACTTGACTAGAATTTCATCTAGTTTAATAATTTACAACTTTCATCTATGTTTAAAATGTTTAAAATGATGTGTGTTTAAATTTGCTCCTATGCCATGCTAATATGATTTAATTCATAACTAAATAACCGTAGCTCGGAATTTAATAAAATTTATATGTAAATGAGGTAGAAAAATGCCTAGTTCAACATGGTGTACTTGTTTTGCATGCTTAACAACTCTAAAATTATGTTTAGGGCAGACCAGTACCAAACCTAATATATGCATATGAGGAGTTTCCGGAATTGTTGTTCGTTGTTTCCGGCCTCATTTAAACTTGACTAGATAGGTAGTTTTCATTTGTTTCACTCTCTTGCCATGCTAACAACATTTAATCTTGTTGGGTACATAAACGAGAGAGAACTAACTAAGTCATGTGGTGTTTTCTTCAATATGTAACTCCGTTGCATAATGAGCTCCACTTAATTTGTAGTATTGTTTGTGCACTTTGCCATGCCATGCATATTTAAACCGGACATGCATCATAATTGTTTTGCGCATCATGCCATGTTATGTGATGGTTGTTTACCATGATTGTTTGCTTCTTTCCGGTGTTTCTTCTTCGGGTTGGTTCCGGTAACGTCGCCTTTGTGAGGATCCGTTTGACTACGCCCTTTTGTCTTCTTCATGGACTCGTTCTTCTTCCTTGCGGGATCTCTGGCAAGATGACCATACCCTCGAAATCACTTTATCTTTGCTTGCTAGTTGCTCGCTCTTTTGTTATGGCTATGCTGCGATACCTACCACTTGCTGATCATGCCTCCCATATTGTTGAGCCAAGCCTCTAACCCACCTTGTCCTAGCAAACCGTTGTTTGGCTATGTTACCGCTTTGCTCAGCCCTCTTATAGCGTTCTTAGTTGCAGGTGAAGATTGAAGTTTGTTCCTTGTTGGAACATGGAGATCGTTCCTTGTTGGAACATGTTTACTTGTTGGGATATCACAATATCTCTTATTTAATTAATGCATCTATATACTTGGTAAAGGGTGGAAGGATCGGCCTTATGGCTGGTGTTTTGTTCCACTCTTGCCGCCCTAGTTTCCGTCATATCGGTGTTATGTTCCCGGATTTTTGCGTTCCTTACGCGGTTGGGTAATAATGGGAACCACTTGACAGTTCGCCTTGTATAAAACTCTTCCAGCAATGCCCAACATTGCTTTTACCATTCGCCACCTAGCCCTTTTCTTTTCCCTTGGGAGTCACGCTCCTAAGGGTCATCATTATTTTAACCCCCCTGGGCCAGTGCTCCTCTGAGTGTTGGTCCAACCGAGCGATGTCCGGGGCTACCAGTGGCAACTCTGGGCTGGCCTACGCGACGTCTGGCTCATCTTAGTGTGCCCTGAGAACGAGATATGTGCAGCTCCTATCGGGATTTGTCTGCACATTCGGGCGGTGTTGCTGGATTGGTTTTAACTTGTCGAAGTGTCTTGAAGAACCGCGAGACCGAGTCTAATCGGAACGTCTCGGGAGAAGGTCTATTCCTTCGTTGACCGTGAGAGCTTGTCATGGGCTAAGTTCGGACACCCCTGCAGGGATTTGAACTTTCGAAAGCCGTGCCCACGGTTATGGGCAGATGGGAATTTGTTAATGTCCGGTTGTAGATAACTTGAACCTTAACTTAAAATGAGTCAACTGCGTGTGTAACCGTGATGGTCTCTTTCCGGTGGAGTCCGGGAAGCGAACACGGTGTTGGAGTTATGTTTGATGTAGGTTGTTCTAGGATCACTTCTTGATCATAGTTTATCGATCGTGCTTTGCCTTCTCTTCTCGCTCTCTTTTGCGTATGTTAGCCACCATATATGCTAGTCGCTTGCTGCAGCTCCACCTCATACCTTTTACCTTACCCATAAGCTTAAATAGTCTTGATCGCGAGGGTGCGAGATTGCTGAGTCCCTGTGGCTCACAGATACTTCCAAAACCAGCTTGCAGGTGCCATTGAACCGTGCAGGTGACGCAACCAAGCTTGGGAGGAGCTCGATGAAGATCTTGTCCTTTGTGTTGTCCCGTTTCCAGTTGATCAGTAATGGAGCCCAGTTGGGGTCGATCGGGGACCTTGTCGCATTTGGGGTTCTTCTTTTATTTTGGTTCCATAGTCGGACCTTGATTGTATCTGGTTGATGTAATGCTTTATTCATGTAATTGTTTGAATTCGCGATTGTAATCCAACTATGTATCTTTTCCCTTATGTATTACATGGGTTGTTTGCGAAGATTACCTCACTTGCGACATTGCTTTCAATGCGGTTATGCCTCTAAGTCGTGCTTCGACACGTGGGAGATAAAGCCGCATCGAGGGCATTACAACTGTGCTTCGCACTTGCCCCTTTGGTTCGCCTCAAAGCCAAGCCCGAGCGCGCCTTGGGCCCAGGGGCTACTGTTGGTGTTCTGGGAACGGGGGTCCCCAGACTTGCCTGCCTGCGGCCCACGGCGTGCCTCTGTGAGCGGGCCCATACGGCCCATCTTCACCAGCAAGGACTTAGGACCCTTGCGAGGGGCCAAGCCTCGCGAGGCGGACGACATAAGACCTCCTCAGGAGCGCCCTCACAAGGCTGGCTCATGATGGGCGGAGTGTTCAAGGTCAGGCAAACCTCGCGAGGTTCTAGTGATGTGAGCCATGACAACCAAAGCCAGGCGGGCACGAGTGCGCACAGTGTCCTTGTTTCCTCTTCGGTGCTAAGGAAGCAGGCGCAGGCGCGGAGTATCGAGGCGTCGATCAAAGGTTTCCATATCAGTGCAGCAAGACCAAGACCAGAAGGATGGCAAGACGGAGGCCACCGTGGAGCCCAGGACGGCATCACCACCAGAGCCTTTGCAGGCGAAGACTGCGTTTGTCAGGATAGGCTGTACTAGATGTCCCCTTTCAAATTGGTCGTTGTTGGCTCCCTTCCTGCTAAATATTTGGGGAGAGGACCAGGGCCTCTATAAATAGGACTAGCCACCACTGTAGCTAGGGAGATCAATCAATCGGTCGGACAAAGAGAGACTAGGACAACCACGAGTTCACCAAGCACCAGAACACCTCTCCTCAGGAGGTTGTTCTTCCCCTTGTACTATTCATCCTCAGCCCAAGAGGCAATCCACCAGACCACACTGCAGTAGGGTATTACACCACAACGGCGGCTCGAACCAGTATAAATCTTGTGTCCTTTGTGTTGTGAGTTCGTCGAGTTAGCCCATAAGGTCTTAGTAAAGCTAGGACGTGGATCGCTAGGGGGAGATCTTCGCGCATACCCCAGTGTTTGAACCTTGAGGGTTTTGCCGGAACCCGTGATCCGATAATATCATGGCACAATAATGCAACCAACAGTAAGAAGACACATGTATGAAGCTAATTATGGCAAGAGCATGGTCATAGGATGTATAGATAACTAGCTCTTCACATGGAAAAAATGAACTTACTGTTAACACACTGACAACAATATTATTTAGCAAACTGAGAGCATGGTAATGGCAAACTACAGTACCCCATAATTGCAAACAAGGGCATGGATGGATAGGGCATAACAAGATCTACAACACATCCTTACTGAGCATCTCCACAATATGAATGGATTCACTTGTAGCATCAAGTTAACATGGCAACCTAATGTAGTATGATAAGACTTAGCAGAAAACACAGTCATTGAAATCAGCAACAGCAAGTAGCCTAGTTTGCATGCTTGTGATAGTCACCACAGGGCTCATAAACATACAATGATAGCACCACTGTAAAGAGGGCATGAAGATGCTCCTAAAATATGTTGACATGATGCTCAAAAGATAGACACACAAAATGCTATGAAAAAGACAAATCAATAAGTTATGATAGTTTCTAGCAGATAACATCATTTAGCACTTTTGCAACGATGATCAGGGCATCAAGATGTACATCAACATGCATGAAAATTATATCACCATGTAGAGCATCACGAGATGAACATTTTAACATATCATACGCGTAAATCGGAGCAACAAGCACGGAGTTATGATGGTTCAAACATGATCACATAAAGTTGCTGAACTGGGAACTTAGAGAGAAAAATGGACCTCGGATCTAGGGTTTGGGCACGGAAGCCGAGGTCAACGACTGCGGCAGCGGCTTCTCCGGCGAGCAGGGGCGGCGAGCGTCGGGAGGAGGTCAGGCAGCGCGGACCCGGGCGGCGCTAGCCCGGATCTGGTCGGATGTACGGCGAGGAGGCGGCGGCATGCGCTGGGCGACAAGGTGGAGGCGGTGGCTAGCGCGGTCAGCGGCAAGGGCGAGGCGGCGGCGTTGCGCAATGGCAGCGGTGTCCAGCGAGGGGCCGGGCGGCGGAGCGGCGCGAGGGCGCGGGAGGCAGGCGGCGGCGGAGCGGGGTGGCGCGCACGGGCCTGGGCGAGCTCACTTGGGCTCGCGGACCAGCGGCGGTGGGAGGCGGCGCGGGCGACGTGGCGCAAGGGGATTGGCCGAGGGGGCGGCGGCGGACGTGTCCGGCAGCGGAGGAGGTGGTGGATCTAGGGTTTGCCCTGATTTCAGGGGAGGGGTGTTTTTATAGCTAGAGGGAGGTAGGAGAGTAGTTTTTCAGAGCGGTTTTCGCACCCACGATCGTGATCCAACGACGGAGAGCATGGAGGGGGTTTAGATGGGCTAGTGGACTGCTGCGGTGGGGTGTTGGGCTGCAAAGAGAGAGGGCTTTCAGCGGTTACACAGTTAACTATTGGGGCGTCAAACAACCTCCAAATGGAAAAAAAATTGATAGGCGGCCTACCGGTGATGTACCAAGGCCACTTGACAAATCGCGGCCCACTCCGAGAACATTTTTCTCCTACTCCTGAAACAAGATCTGAGAGGTGCGGCGGGTGCGCGTGAGAGTGTCGGTTTCTGAAACGGACCACTGGGAAAATGACCTGATGCAAGAGACGAACACGAATGCAAATGAGATGCACATGATGACATGAGATGAAATGCATGACATGAACAAAATGCAAAACAAGGACAAAACCCAAGCACAGAGGATATAACATATAACATTGTCGGAAATAGCAAGAGTTGGAAGTACAAATATGGAATGTTACATCCGGGACATTACAAAAACACAACACTGGAATACCCCTGTGATACTGCATCGATGTAACTCGCCATTAACAATAGTCATAGACTTGAACCGCCGGTTTATCTGCCTGGCCAAAGTTTCATCCTCGGGTAACTCGCCCTAGGTCATATAAGCCAAGTAGGGAACTGTCCAATTGGGAATAGCATGGAGATCCGCCACAAACTGTGCCTCCAGGTCAAGTATAGCAAGATCCTCTTCTGACGGCAACTTGACTGAAGGATTATTCAAAACATCAAGAAAAACATTAGGAGGCACCGGCTTATGTTGAGACCGAAGCCGGCTCAAAGAATTAGCTGCCTCATTCTTCCTTCGATCAAGATGCTCCACCTGATAACCTTTGAAGTGACCAGCAATATTGTCAACCGCCCGACGATAAGCCGCCTTGAGAGGGTGTTTGGAATCCCAAGTGGTTGAAACTTGCTGAGCCACTAAATCCGGGTCGCCAAAGCACCTGACCCGGCTTAAGTTCATCTCTTTGGCCATTCAAAAACCATGGAGCAGAGCCTCATATTCATCTGCATTGTTAGTATAAGGAAACATCAACCTTAAAACATAAAAAAATTTGTCACCTCGTGGGGAAGTCAAAATAACTCCAGCCCCCAAGCCTTCCAACTACCTGGAACCATCAAAATGGATAGTCCAATATGTGTTATCAGGCTTCTCCCCGGGTATCTGCAACTTTGTCTAATCATTGATGAAATCCACAAAAGCATGATACTTGATTGTTGTTCTTGGCATGTATTTTAAGCCATGAGGACCAAGCTCTATTGCCCACTTGGCAACCTGCCCTGTAGCCTCTCTATTTTGAATAATATCCCCCAAAGGAGCGAAACTGACCATTGTAATAGGATGACCAAAGAATAGTGCTTCAGCTTTCGACTGGCCATGAACACCCCATATACTAGCTTCTGCCAATGTGGGTATCATTGTTTGGACTCAATTAACACTTCACTGACATAATAAGCTGGCCGCTAGACTAGGTACTCTATACCCACTTCTTTGCGTTCCACAACAATTGCCACACTGACAGCCTTACTATTAGCAGCCATAAATAACAACGGAGGCTCTTTCTCAGTAGGAGCTGCAAGGACGGGCGGCTCAGCTAATTATTTTTTGAGCACCTCAAACGCCTCATTAGCAGCATCAATCCAGATAAAGCGATCTATTTTCTTCTTCATCTAGTACAGAGGAATGGTCTTCTCTCCCAAGCGGCTTATGAACCGGCTTAAAGCTGCAATACGACCCCCGAGTGTTGGACGTCATTGACACATGCCAGTTTAGCCAACGAATTGATAGCCTTGATTTTCTCCGGGTTAGCTTCAATACCTCTCTCCGAAACCAGGAAACCCGAGAGCTTGCCTGCAGGCACACTGAAGACACACTTGGCTGGGTTAAGCATCATCTTGTAGACCCGGAGATTATCAAAGGTCTCTTTCAAATCATCCAACAAAGTGTCCTTCTTTCTGGTTATGAAAAAAATTCTGAACACAACACTGATAAGTCGCCTGCGCTCTTGAGCCCAAAAGGCATAGGCACATAGTAGAAAGCTCCAATAGGTGTGATGAAAGCCGTCTTCTCTTGGTCCTTAACTGCCATCTTAATATGATGATAACCAGAATAAGCATCCAGGAAACACAAATGCTCGCAACCTGCTGTGGCCTCGATGATCTGATCAATGCGGGGAAGAGCAAAAGGATCAGTCGTACATGCTTTATTGAGATCTGTATAATCCACACACATGCGCCAGGTGCCATTTTTCTTAAGTACCAGCACCGGACTAGCCAACCACTCAAGGTGAAAAACTTCAATGATGAACACGGCCTCTAAGAGCCGGGACACCTCTTCTCCAATGGCTTTACATTGCTCTTCATTAAAATGACGAAGGAAGTGCTTGACCGACTTAAACTTAGGATCAATATTCAGAGTGTGATGAGCGAGTTATCTTGGTACACCCGGCATGTCTGAAGGCTTCCATGCAAATATGTCTCGATTCTCATGGATGAACTCGATGAGCGTGCTTTCCTATTTCGGATCCATGTTAGCATTGATAGTGAACTATTGTGATGAGTCGCTAGGGACAAAGTCAACCTGTTTGGTGTCATCGGCCGACTTAAATTTAAACAAAGGGTCTTGTTTTGTGGTAGGATTCTTCAAGGGGGTCATATCAGTCGGGTCAACATTATCTTTACACAACATAAACTCCTCTGTGGCACAAGCAGATTCAGCATAGGCAGCATCACCTTCTTCACACTGCAAGGCAATCTTTCTATTGCCATGGATTGTAATTGCACCCTTATGTCCTGGCATCTTAAGCTGCAAATATACATAAAAAGGTCGTGCCATAAACTTGGCATAAGCCAGCCGACCAAACAAGGCATGGTAAGGGCTTTTGATCTTAACCACTTCAAACCACAATGTCTCTGCCCTGTAATCATAATCATCGCCAAATGCCACTTCCAAGGCAATCTTACCAACTGGGTAACTTACCCAGTACCCTACCGTGAAAGACTGTAGAGGATGGCTTCAGATCTTTGTCAGTCAAATTTATACAGCAAAACGTATCATAATAAAGGATATTGAGGCTGCTTCCACCATCCATGAGGACTTTAGTGAATTTGTAACCCCCGACCTGAGGAGCTACCACCAGTGCTAGATGACCCGGATTATCAACCCGGGGTGGGTGATCTTCCCTACTCTATGTGATTGGCTGCTCTGACCATCACAAGTATCGAGGTATCGCCGGCTCAACTGTTCTGACCGCACGCTTATGAACCTTCTGGTCTCTTTTACAAAGACTTGTAGTGAAAACATGATATTGGCCCCCATTAAGCTACTTTGGGTTACTCTGATATCCTTATTGTTGTTGTCGGTTACCCTAACTTGAGTGTTGGTTATAAGCACCCTGGATTACCTTGCCCCTGGTACCCAGAATTTGAGCCGCTGCTGCCAAAGCCGGACCCTGACCCGCCGGGCGGGCCATTGTTACCACCATGATTCTGATTGAAGCCAGAACTCTTGTATTCTTGCATGATCAAACAATCCTTCCAAGCATGAGTCAAAGGTTAACCAGGCAAACTATGTTTTGGGAAACGATCATTAAGCAAGTCCTCTAGGTTAAACTTTGGTCCTCCAAGCTTACCTTTACAGCGCTGATTTTATACTGAGCATTGGTGTTAGCTACAAAATCTGACCCGCCATCAGCTAGTTTGCGTTTACCACCATTGCCCTGATTATGACCACTATGACCCATCACATTCTACTACTGACCTTTACCTTTGCCACCTTTCTTTCCTTATCGGATTTTTCCTCATCATATCCGGTGTCCTTGGTGTTGTCAGAATCAGCGTGCTTGACGAGGGCTGCCATAAGCTCACCCATATCATTGCGGTGACATTTAAGTCGCCCGAACTTCTACTTGAGAGGTGTAAAACTAGCAATTCTTCTCCAAAATCAGAACAGCCGAGTCTGCCACGATGATGTCCAACGAGTGGAAAATAGACAGAACCCAGCGAACCCAATGGTGAGCCGACTCATCCTCTCGCCGCACATAGTTGTCTAGGTCAATAATCGACAGATGCTGCTTACATCTTCCTTTAAAATTATGAATGAATAGTGCCTTTAACTCGACCCATGAATTGATGGAATTGGCAGGTAACCCTTTCAACTAGGTTCGGGCTGGTCCGTCCAACATAATTGTGAAATACTTGGCACATACGACATCATTAACATCGAACATCTCCATGGCCAGCTTATAGCTCTTGATCCACGCCTTAGGTGGAAGGTCAGTTGTATAATTAGGCATTTTATGGGGGCCATTAAAATCCTTAAGCAAACGCTCATTGCGCAGAGCTGATACCAGACATGGTACACCAACTGTCCTGGAAGTCATCCCAGCCTCCATATACGGCGAAGGGGTTAACTAAAACTGCTGGTGAGCCCCCAATTGAGCCTCATCCACATGGGCCTGAGCATGGTTATCATCATGGGGCGGGTTATGCCCACGTAGCAGGTCATCATGGCAAGGCGGGTTACGACACCTTTCGCTACTGTATGAATAAGCCACCTGCTGTGCCACAACCTTCTGAAGGAGCTCCACAACGTTTTGTGTCTCTATCGCAGCTGGAGACTCGCCCTCAAATGGAATAGCAGCCAATCGTGTGGCTTCGGCAATCATGTTATCCATCGAGTTAGAGTAATGGCCAGAAGGTGTTCGTATCCATTGAGGCGGGGCTAGGTCCATACAGGGCGGGTCTGGGATACAAGGTTGAGTTGCTGCTCTAGTCACAGGCACCTAAGCAGCCCGAGTCACACCGGGCAGGTTACTCATTCCCGCTCCGGGTGTGTTAAAGAGATTTCGCCCTTCAAACTGTGAAGGAAGGCGACTTTGGTGCCTCCTTTGAAGAACAACATTTGATGCATTCTGATCCAGATTGGACGGAAGGCTTCTGCCCTTATCCTCTATGACTCAGCCTCCAACGCGGCTCGTTCCATGGCCATCCTGACATTCTCTGCATTGAGATCTTCTCGAGCTTGGCCACCTCGTCTCGCAGCTTCACAACCTCTGCATTTGTGTTGTACTTGATTCACTGGAGTTACCTCTGTAGCTAACAGAGTCGCCAAGGCGCCCAAGAGCTCAGATAAAACTTGAGTCGGCGGTCGTGCAGAGTTGCTTGCCCCGACTGTCGCAATAGCAGTTGAGCCGGATGTCATGGCCGTGGCAGTGGAGGAATTTCACACCGGTTATGTGCCAGCCATAAAAATAGCAGCCTTGCTAGGCAGCTCATAGGGATCCAGAATACTATCACCATCAGAATAGTCCCCAAGCCCATCGTCCTAAAGCTGATAAATTGACTTTGTTTTCCCGGTTGAGGACTCATCACCTGAATAGATGGTTGTCTCTCCACCAGACATAGATCCTTCCTCGAGATCCACCCCATGAACAAAGCCAACAAAAGCACGCTTCCGGCCGGGTTGAGCCCTGGCGGGTCATGCGCGCCGAGCCGTCTCTATGTTGTTGGTGTAGGTATCCGGCTCAGCCTCTGACTCGCCAATTTTGCCAATGAAGATGTGAATTCCGCCGAAGGGGACCTGGTACCCGTACTCGATTGAGTATGCCTTAGGACCTCAGCTGGCATCGTTGATGTAGATCTTTCCACGGCGACTCTTGGTCATCTGGCCCACGGCGTATCCTTCAATCCTTGAGAAATTTCCCTTCAAGAACTCGAAACCACCATGCTCTAGCCCCATGGTGGGTGCCAACTATCGTGGTTTTGTCGAGGCAGATGCCCTAGTGAAAGGACTTAGGTGTGGAGCCATCACAACATAGGTTAGCTAGAAGGGGTTGAACAGGACAAAGAACAGAAAGGGTTTACCCAGGTTCGGTCCCTCACAATGAGGTAAAATCCTACGTCCTGCTTCTAGTTGTATTGCTTGAGTTTCGATTACAAGGGAGCGAATATGCTTGACCTAGTTCTCATTCCATTGTTTCTTTAGTTAACCCGCTATCGGGTCTCGCCTTTATATACACAGGTCGAGACCCTGAGGGTTACAGAGTCCCGGCTGGATCACACAATGTGACCAACTCGGTTTCTAACTTATTCTATCCTTCGAGGTAAGTCAGCATCTGGCGGCTCATACACCGGGTCATGGGCCATCATTAGGCCCGCCTGTTGATCCGCCATCTTCTTGGGCTTCCTCGAATTGTCTTTGTATGAAGCAGCCAACTGTGTAACCCGGCCCCAGCGTGGCGGGTCACACCTTGGGGTTATCTCTCCAACAGTAACCCTGGGGGTTGGCCTACAAAACTGATGTAGCATAGAACCCTAGGGCCCGATCTTTCATGAAATGGAGGGGATCATGCGAAGAACACGAAGAACACAAGGGGAAACGCGAGGGAAATCATGAGGGGAGACAAGAGGAAATACTCAAATCAACAAGAAACAATCACACATGTGCTAGATCCTCGACACACAAAGAGATACACATTTCAAAGTCAGAAATGGATGATACATAGGGTAACTAGTTCATCTCCATGAGGAGGTCTTGAGGGGTCATCCCATGAAGGGGTCTTGAATCCAAGGTGGATCTTCTCCGTAGAGGCTGCGATCTCTCTCGAAGGAATAGATTCGTATGGATGAGCGAAGCTCTATCTAGAATGAGCTAAACCTATGCTAACCCTAGAATGGAGGAGGGGGTGAGTATATATAGTGGTAGCCACGAAGGGGTAAGTGAGGGGCGATAGGGTACATGGCCTCGGGCCGAGTCTCTGCGCGCAGGCAGGGTAGGAAGTTCTGGGGACAGCCGGAAAGTCCGGGCACCGGAGGTTGCGGGTGAGGGTCCGGGCTATCCAGAGAGTTGCACTACTAGGGAAAACCTTATACACAGAATCTTAGCAGCAGCGCGGCATAAAAAGAGGCGCTGCTGCTAATTAGTAGCAGCGCAGTTATGGAAAGCGCGTTACTAGTGCAAATTTAGCAGTAGCGCGTGATGTTTAAACCGCGCTGCTACAAAAATCCACCAACACTACACAACGACCTAAGTTTACCAATAGCGCGGCGTCAGGAAGCGCGCTGCTGCTAATGCCATAGTAGTAGCGCTCTTTTTAGTCACGTCGCTGCTGCTAATTTTGAAATTGTCCACACGTTACTCAATACTTCTTACGTTTAGCAGTAGCGCGTGATAGGAAAGCGCGCTACTGCTACGCTCTTAGCAGTAGTGCACTTTTGCTCCCGCGCTACTGCTAAGACGTAGCACCCACCACCTTTTTCCACCTCCACCTCCCCCTCCCCATCTCCTCTCCTCCCTTTCCCCTACCTCCCACATCCTCCGTCTCTCACCCTTCTTCTTCCTCAATACTTCTCCCCCCATTACTCTCCCTCTTCTACCTACATTTCTCTCTCTTCATTACTCCTAGCTATAACTACACCACCTCCATTAATGCATCTCCTTTCTCTTTTTCCTTCCCCCTACACTAGTTGAAGTTGTCTCCTCCCAAATTAGGTAGCTAGGTAGATGTAGCATTTAGTTAAGTGACCTATTTGCCCCTAACTAGATCTATCTTTGTCAAGAAGATATTTGTGCACTTTTGATCTCCCTACAACATCATCTCCACCATGTGCTCGATCTCGAGATAGAGGTGATTAAAATTTCATGCTTTTGCAAAATGGAAATATGTTTATGTGTGTGTGATATGTTTATGGAAATTTTGTGTGTGGCATGAGTTGACGCCAAATTGTGCTTTTGAGTTGCCTATGTTTTGCCGAAATGTCGATTTATTTCCGTTTCGGCGAATTCCGGGCAAACTCTAGATCTATATATGTCCTATTTTTAAGGAAGGTCATGCCGAATTTTTGTATGACTTTGATGAATGCACACATTTTTATAATCAATTTGTTTATTATTACCGTGTAGAGTTGACGATGGTCAGTGGAACAATGGTGGACAGGTGGTTGCGGTCGGCGGTGCAGGACATGAAGGAAAATAACCTGACAGAGGTTTTATGTCCGTGTCGAAAATGCAAAGGAATAGTTTGTTTCGACCCCCATGACGATGGTCGTGTTGAAGTGCACCTGCTCATGACTGGTTTCATGGATGGCTATACTCGGTGGATAATCGGAGATGAGGATGACAATGTTGAGGATGCCGACGGGGCAGGCAATGATGACACGGGGCAAGACGAAGAGATGATCGATAATGGCGGCGGGGAAGAGGCCGGACATGGTGGCGGAGAAGGGGCCGGACATGGCGGCGGAGAGAACGACATGGACTCCACGCAGCAGAGTTCGTCGGTATTAAGTTCAATGGTGCGGTACCCTCATGTTCAAGCATTGCTTCGCAAGGAGACGAGTACTGAGAGAGCTGCTTCTAGAGAGGAGGCTAAGCTGGAGCAACTGGTGGTAGACTCGAACACTCCATTGTATGATGGTTGCAATCCTGAGGTGACCCGCTTGAGTTTCACACTCCAACTCCTAAAGACGAAGTCTAAAAACAAATGGACTGACACTAGCCTCGATGAGCATCTCAAGTACCTAAAGGATGTTCTTCCCGCGGGTAATTTATGTCCTAGTAGTGTTGATGAGGCCAAGAAGATCGTGTGCCCTATGGATCTGCCACACGTTAGATACCATGCATGCATCAACGATTGCATAATTTATCGGAAGGTGCACGCGGAAAAAACAAGTTGTCCGGTGTGCAATGCTTCTCGATACAAGAAGGCTGGAATGAAATGTCCCCAGAAAGTGGTATGGTACTTACCGATCACTCCCCGTCTCCAGAGGTATTTTGTAGATCCCAAGGAAGCAAAGCTAATGCGCTGGCATGCGGAGAGGAAGAAGCCCGACGATGGAGATGATCCGAAGCTGAGACACGTCAAGGATGGAAGCCAGTGGAGAGCGTTGAACAACTTCTATCGGTATTTTGGATGTGATGCAAGGAACATCGTGCTCGGCGCGTGTACCGATGGCATGAATCCGTTTGGAAATCAGAACACCAACCATAGCACATGGCCCGTGTTTGTATGGATGTACAACCTCCCTCCTGGTAGTGCATGAAATCGAAGTACATTCGCATGAGCATGCTTATTCAAGGGCTGAACACAACCAGGAAATAATATTAATTTGTATTTGGGGCTACTTCAAGAGGAGTTAGACACGTTATGGAAAACACCGGCCAAGACATGGGACACCAGCAAAGGCGAGTATTTCAACATGAGAGCCGCGCTGATCACGACAGTACAGGACTATCTCGGTTACAGATATGTGGTAGGCCAGGTGTGCCATGGATACTGCGGATGCACCCGGTGCATGGATGATACGACGTCTCAGCATCTAATGTCAAGGAAAGATGGTGGGTCTGGGAAAATCGTGTACATGGGGCATTGAAGATGGCTCGAACAGGACGACCCGTGGAGAAACCGTGGATATCTATTCAATGGTCACGCTGAGCATCGAGGACCTCCACGTAAGCAGAGCGGTGCCGAAATCGATGAGCTGTTGAAAAACTGGAAGGAGTGCCCCACGTCAGGAAACACGATGAGAAAGGCGCTGAAGCAGCTGCTTAAGGTATGGAAGACGAGGTCTGTGTTCTGGGACTTGGATTACTGTCACAAACTCGATACACCTCATTGCCTGGATCAAATGCATATCTGTAAGAATGTCCTTGAGAGCTTGCTCGCAACACTGATGAACATGCCGGATAAGACCACGGATAGGCCGAAGGCAAGAAAAGACTTGCAAGATTTGAAAATCAGGAAGATCTGCACATGCCGCCCCGTAAAATGTCAGACGAGACAGAGACGGAGACAGAGGCACGGGAGAAGAAGGGCAAGAAAATAAAGAAAGAGGATTATTGCCCCCTTTCTTGCTTCACCTTAAGTTAGGCTGAGATCCATCAATTCTTTAAGTGCCTTACCGGAGTCAAAGTTAGTTCTAGTTACTGTGGCAAGATAAGCAGATATCTAGACACGGACAAGAAAATGTTCAATGGGATGAAGTCCCATGAATGTCATGTGATGATGACGCAGATACTACCTGTTGCCCTTAGAGGGATAATGGACAAGCACGTCCGTGACACGCTTATTGGTCTCTGCAACTTTTTCGACATCATCTCTCGAAAGTCGATCAGTGTGAACCAGCTCCGAAGGCTACAGGAAGAGATCGTTGTGATACTGAATGAGCTTGAGATGTACTTCCCACCCGCGTTCTTTGACGTCATGGTGCATCTGTATGTCCATGTTGTGGATGACATAATAGACCTGGGGCCATCATTCCTGCACAACATGATGCCGTTTGAGAGGATGAATGGGATCATCAAAGGATTCGTGCGTAACATGTCCCGTCCGGATGGAAGCATCGTCCAGGGCTATTTGACACAAGAGTGCATCTCTTTCTATGAGAATTTTCTATATGGCGCAGACTAGCCGCCTGGTGTTAGTGTTGGTTTGCCCGTTAACAAGCACGATGGGAGGCTCGAAGGAGAAGGTCACTGCAACGACTTTGACAGAGCAAACTTGGTAGTGCTACAACATCTAGATGAGGTAGATCCTTTCGTGGCACTGCACAAAGAAATTATCGCAAAGAAGTATTGTGACCGGGGGGTATGCAAGATAGACGCCGAAGTTACTAGAGAGCAGAACTCCACTTTCCTGCATTGGTTCAAAGAGCATATTATTGCTAATCCCCCGGAGGAGGGCTCTAAGGATGGATTGCTCATATATGCCTTAGCACATGGCCCCTCGCCCAACCTCGTAACCTATTAGGCATATGATATCAACGGATACACGTTCTACACGGAGGCCAAAGATATGGACAGTGATGATCAGAACTCAGGGGTGACGATGGAATGCATGACCGGCAGCGACAACGGCGCAACTAAACGATTTTATGGAAGGGTCGAGGAGATCTGGGAGCTTGACTACTCTGGACTGCACAACATGACGATGTTCCGTGTCAGATGGGATAAGAATGTCGAAAGAGAAAACCGGATTTTCACTTCCATGACTATACCCGACGCCAAGAGCGCTACCGTGAACACTATCGCAAAAAACGAGCCATGTGTACATGCTAAGCACGTGACACAATGCTTCTTCATAACCGACCCATGCAATCCCAGTCGTGTTGTCATGAGGAGAGGAAAAAGGAACATCATTGGAATGGATGGAGTCACCAACGAGGAAGACTATGATCAGTATGGCAACCCAATGAGGGAAGATGATGATGATGATGAAGTATACGTCAAAAGAAGAATCAATACTACATTACCTAAGAAAAATCATACTCCATGGAAAAGGCAAAGTCACAATGAGGGGCTCAATTATTCTTCGACGAACAAGAAGGGAAAGAAGCTGACTCAAAAACGAAAACGTCAGCGCTGAGGAATCGGTCAAATGATGTAATATATATATATATATATATATATATATATATATATATATATATATATATATATATATATATGTTCCTATTTTGTATACACACTTAGCCATTATTATGCATGGGTCCAATGATGTAATATATATGTTCCTATTTTGCATACATATTTAACCGTCAAATGATGCAATATATATCGCCTTCCCTTCGTTCACTGCTCTCGGAAAAAAAGTGAGAAAAATAAAGGAAAAGAAAAAGGGAAACTGGTTATAGCAGTAGCGCTTTACTAAAAAAGAGCTACAGCTAGTCAAGGTAGCAGTAGTGGTTTCTATATAAAACTGCTATAGCTGCCTTTAATAGTAGTAGCGCGTTTTGTCTAAACACGCTACTGCTATGTCCACTTAACCCAAAATTCTCACTCTCCCTGCTTCATCCCGCCTCTTTTCCCCCAAATCCCCACTCTTTTCCCCCCGTCGCGCCACCGTGCCCGACCCGGCCCCGGCGCTCGCCCCCGGCGCCGGCGCTCGCCCCCGACCCCGGCGCGCTCGCCCCCGACCCGTCGGCCCTCGCCTCCCTCCTCTGCTTCCTCCCCTCCCAACCTCGGTCGTCGTCAGGCCTGCCTCCTCGCCCCTGCACCCTCTGTAAACCACCCCCCTCTCTCTCTCTCTGCTAACTAGGGTTCTTCGGTTAATTTACTTAGGTTTTAGTTATGTTAATTAGGTTATCTATTTAGTTATGAATTTAGATAGGTTTCAAAATTAGCTGAATTTATATGCAAATTTGAACTGGACATGTGATATGTTGATATGTCATGTTTTGGTAAATGATCCGAGTGGCCTATGTTACGCCGGAATGTTGATTCATTTCCATTCCGGTGAATTTCAGGTGCTCGATATGTCCATTTTTTAGCAAAGGTCATGCCGAAATTTCCCGTGAATAAAAGGCATGATTTGTGCTGGCACATAGATTTCTTTTTTATGTCATTTCTCATTTATTCATACTTTTATAAATAAATGAGGACACTTAATCATAAGAAACATGTCGAACAACGAAGAAACTAGGCCTTCTGACCAAGATGCATACGAGATGGATTATCAGGGTGAACAAGACTACCTCGACTTTTTGACTGCTAATCAAGGTTTGTAGGTCCGCCTCGATGATGGTACTGACGCCGGCATCGACACCGACGGCGCCGGCACCGATGGTGGCGCCGAGACCGGTGGGGAAGATACCGGCGGGGAAGGTACCGACACCGATGCCACTACCGAAAAGAGGAAGCATAAGAAGCAGAGGATACGAAAACCTAACAAACTAGGGATTGGACGACTTGTGATCACAAATATGGCACCTGGCAAGTTTGAGCCGTTAGAGCCGGAAGAACCTCGCAAGTGCTATGGGCACCAAGTAGGATGCATCCTACGGTAATGCGCAAGCATCAACGCCGATGACTTAAGGAGTAAAGAACATTTGACGCAGTTTCTCCTAACGAAGTTGCACAAGCGATTCAAGTTCCCCGACTGGGATGATAACATAGAACAACCATGGGATGATCCAAAGATGAAAAAGATTAACAATCACGCCATGGGCATGTTCAGCAATGATTTGGCCTCCTGGAAAGGGAGGGTGAAACTAGCTATTGAGGCTGAGGAACCCCTGTCCAAGATTTTGGAGGAAAATCCGACACTTACGGAAGAGGAGTTCGAAAAGTTCAAGGACACTTGCGCTACCGAGGACGCCAAGGCTAAGGCTGCAAAATTCAGGAGCCTTCAGCAAAGGAACACGGGGAAGCATCGCCTCAAAAGCCGTGGCTACCTCGGTAAAAGGCCCATATGGGATAAAGAGGACACGGAACGTGAAGCCGCGGGTCTCCCAGACCCCTTCGCGAAGTTCACCAACCCCTTGGAGCGTGACTTCATCAGGGCCCGCTACAAGTGGGACAAGGAGAAAAAGGTTTTTTACACGGACCAGATCACGAGGAAATTGATTAGACTACTGGAGAAGCAACACCAGCTTGCAGCTGAAAGCCCTACTTCTCCGATGAGGCCCAAGTGGGACACCCCTCTCAACCGGGCCTTGAACGAACTTAAGGGACTCCCTTTGGGCCAGCGGCCGCAATATGGTCATGTGCACGGCGCTGTAGACGGCGCCACGTGGAAGGTGTTTTACAATGAGGACCCAGAGGCCAAGAAGCAGAAAAAGAAGTTTAGTCAGGCGGACATCGACGCGAACGTGAAGCTTGCGGTCGAGAAAAAAGCAGCTGAGGACGCGAAAAAAGCAGCCGAGGACAAATATGCGTTGCTACAGCAGGCAGTCAATGCAGCTGTAACTGCCTGCAGAAATGATTTCGCTACTAACTTGGTTCCAGTTATCATCAACTGGACGAAGGAAAATCCAGACAAGAGGGTACATGATTTCCCGTTGCCCAATTTTGTCGAGAGCAACTCCATGAACAACAACACCATCGCACCATCACTTGCCCACGCAAGCGGGCCTCCTCTCGCAACCGCTCCCACTCATAGCAGCCCGTCCTCAGTCTCTAGCGCGCTCGATGGGCCTTCGTCTTTGGCTGAGCTCGACGCCATCATGGTAATTACATGTCGCACCAACATATATATATATATATATATATTTATATATATATATATATATAATATTCCATTTTTGTTGCCTTTCGGATGTTTTATGCCACAGACATATGTGTTTGCAGGCGAAAGAAACCCCGTGCACCATACTCTACTTGATCAAAGGCCAAAAGGTGGACGTGGGAAAGGGGGTGATAATGGACCCCTTGCAACCCACGTTCCACAACCAGCCGATCCCCGCTGGGCACTTCAGGGTTAGCTTGTCCAGTGTGAAATCGGGGCACGAGGATTTGCCTCTTCTAGTATAGCATGTGGGAGCGGACGACGAGACCCCGCTGCGGATTGGAAGCTGCAAGGGTTGGGTGCTGCTATGGCCGAAGAATCTTATTCGTCTGGAGCCGGCCGAGAGCACACCAATAACCACACATCAATAAGCATGTGCGGAGAGCACCACCCCGCCTAAGAAATTACCAACTCCTGTAGTGCCGGGTGAGAGCAGCGGACGACATGATGAAGGGGGTGCAATAGTACTGGCTGATGTAATTTGTCCTATAGAACAGAGAATGGATGATGAGACGGAGGTCGACCCTATGGATTTCCTCAATACAAACGCGTATGACTGTGACATAGAATTGATGAGTCAACCATATGACGAATCGGGCTATCAGCTTGCTAATGAGGATATGGATGATATGCCCGGGCAGGAAGGTCGTAGCAGGGATTGCAAAAAGTCTCTCTTCATGAAATCCTCACAGGACACGCCTGAAGATGCCGCCTCAACACAGGCTCAACTAGCCGGGCGCGAGGGTCGTACAGTACTTAGCCCTGGAACACCGGGGCAGGGGTTAAGGAAGGGTCTAGAAGGTGTGCCCAATAAAAAGGAGAGAAAGAGATCGGGGAAGATAGCTGCCTCCAAACAAGCCAGAGCACATAGCAGCCAGACGATGCATTCTGAAGAGCGTGTACCCGTGAAAGGTGCGGCCATGTTCCATCTCACGGGCGAGCCGATGCTACCGCCGAAACCGCTGGAGGCACTATTAGGGGATCTCAGGAGACTGCACGACCATGTGCTGTCGACGGAGAAAAGCCTACTAGCCTCAAAGGATCCAGCATATCCGACATACGTGGCTCGTGTGCCTGAGGGAAAGTGCTACGTCGAGACACGGCCCACGGAGGTGTTCTTCCAGCGGTTTAACCATATCTTTGAGATGTTTCTGACAAGGCGGCTCGATTTTACAATCGTCCGCCTTTTTGCGATACATATGAGCTCCGTCATGAAGAGTGAAGAAGTCTTGCAAATCTGTGTGGCGGATCCGTACTACATGCACGACTCTTTCTTGAGTCTCGGCGACTTTGAGCGTGAAACTGCTAGGGAGTACCTCCAAAACTTCATGGTACAGAATAAGGACCGGGAAATTGTCCTCGTGCCTTATCATCCAAAGTAAGTCAGTTCCGGGCAACCATTTCATACATTTCAATCATTCCTTCTCTCTCTATGGGGAATAATTTGAGGTGTCTTTTCCCCGCAGCAACGGGCGCGCTATCCTTATCGTTCTTTACCCGCAAGTCTCCCACGCCGTGTATTTTGACCCTTCTAGAGACTATGAGAAAAACGACTACACCCACATAATGAATATTCTAGATGATGCTCTCCAAGGCTTCAGCATTAGAGGTGGCCACATGCAGATCAGCAAACAAAGGAACAAGAAGATGGGTTTCATGCATAAAACTAACTTCTCCTGCATCCATGTCCCAAAACCAAGCAAGAAGGATGGATTCTTCATCGTCCATCTCATGATTCAGTTCAACACGGATCACCAAAAGCTTCGCATGAGAAGCAGAAATGATGATCATATCCACAAGTGTCTAGAATCTCATGGAGAAGTGGATTATAAACTTAGAGATGACTTCTTTCGCATCCAAGGCGACATTGCGACGATCATCATGAAAGAAGTCGTCGATGAGAAGGGGATGTTCCACCACGGCCCTATATCGTGAGCTGACGTCCGAACTTGCATAGGCATGCAACGTCTAGACCTCACGCCGTTCAAGAAGCTAGGGTCCATCCTCGATGATATGGAAGGATGGAACTTCTAGTGATTTATGATGCCGATGATGATGATATGTGTCGGTTGAACTTGTATACTTTTTGTAGCGATGAAACTTTGTGATGCCCATGGTCCCTGTCGAACTTGCGTAACGCTACTTTGTTAGTTTGCATACGATGACCTGCGTACCTCTAGTTAATTAATTTGCGTACTGTATGATGCATCTAGTTGCTAACCCTTTCTTTTTCGGTGTTGCTCTAGTATATTTTGTTGCATATATATGATTGTACATCCTCTTCATGAACATGCATCTCTAACAGGTACCTAGTTTCTTGATGGCGAGATGGAAGTGCTATGTCGTGTACAAAGGGAAGGTTCCGGGGGTGTACAGCGAGTGGCATCAATGTCAGGCGCAAGTGAATGGGTTCTCGGGCGCCAGCCATAAAGGCTTCAAAAGCAGACAAGAAGGAGAAGCTAGTTACTTGAGGTTCACGCTAGCGCGAGAGAGGACTCGTAACCGCCACCTCATGTACTGCATAGTTCCGCTCTCACTCATAGTGATAGCTCTTCTCGCGTATACCTTTGTTTAGATGGATGACATTGTAGTTGCAAGTATTCGAGACTTGCATGTATCGCTATTTCTAAGATGATGACAAGATACCACTTTGTGTTGGATGATGATTATGATGAGACTATTTGTATGTATATGCTATGATTACATTTGTGGTCTCGCTGGCATTTGTATGTGTATCACGATGACATTTGTATGTGCTAAAGATTCTTCTATAAAGCATGTTCAAATACAAAACAAATATGCCAATTTTTTTTACTAAAATTAGCAGTAGCGAGTGGAGAAAAGTTAGCAACAGCGCGGTAGTAGCAGTAGCGCGTACAATAGAATCACACTATAGCTATTAGCAGTAGCGAGCTTCCACTAGGAGCGCTGCTGCTACACTTGTGTAGCAGTAGAGCTTGTGAGCACGCGCTACTGCTACATGTTAGCTGTAGCACCTTATTAGTAGCGCCGGTACCCGCACTACTGATACACCTAAAACCCGCGCTGCTGCTAGCCTTTTCCCTAGTAGTGTTGGCACACTCTCGGACGGCTTCCATGAGTCGGGGCCGGAAATTCCGGGTGCTGGAAGTTCCGGGTAGGAGGTCAGAGGTTCCAGCCTCTCTAGAAGCTTGTCCACGCTTCTTCTTCCTTCTCTTCCACGCTTCCCTTGCGGATGGTGTAGTTGTTCCTTGGCGCTTGCACTCCTCCTCGACATTTGTGAAGCTCCGACAATACCTATGCATGCACGATGGAGGGTCAAGTAGTATACCATCCTCGAAGGGGTCAAGTGAGCAAGTGTAAAGGAGAGGATTCACCTTTATGTATGTGAAGTATATGTCGGACATGTCACTTGTCGAATGAACTCTTGACATGGTGATGTCCGTAGGATGCTCCGCATCATCCCCTCCCCCTTGGGAAAGATCTGACCTTGGATTGAAAACCAAATCACCAAGGGCAAGAGATGGCGTCGACGTGTATAAGTGGACGATCACCAAGCACTCAACATCTTGAATTTCGAAATAGGCACTCTCCAATGTCGCACTATTGTGTGGTTCTTTAAAAAGGAGCAAGGACAACAAACACTTGGAAAAAAATGTGGTTAGCATTAGTGCAAAACCAATCATTCAATAGGTGATTCACCCAACAAGTGTCGTCATCAAGCATAGCATATGGTGTGACAAAGGATTGTGGCATGTCATGGAAGCATGTGAATTGAGCACAATCAAGGACATCATGGAGACAAGCATGCAAATGGGAGGTAGAGATGCTAATATGTTTGACAAGAGAACAAGCATCTACCTCAAGATCATAGAAAACATGCATAAAGTGCTCGACAAATGGTCGATGGTAGGCATAAGAATCATTCACAACACCAAATAAGATGAAGTTTCTAAACACATGGGTCAAGTGCAAGACAATCCAAGCATAACATGCATTGGGTATAGTGAATATAGTATGGCACTCAACACAATAGAAAGAGCAATTGTTCATCATGTGTGATACAATCAAGTCAATTATGTAACAATCAATGGGATATGGCATATGTGAAGAAATGACATCATTGCAACCAAGCTTATGATTGGGGCAAGTAATCCAAGAATTGCATGCAACACACAAGGCACATATATCATGAAGCATGGCAATGTGGCAATGGTAAGTCGAAGCAAGATATCTAGCATGTGTGCAAGATGTCAAGGTGCAAGCAACACATGATGTATGATCCACAATATGCATGCTCATGGTTTTGGGTCTCTCTAAAGAGAAGGATATCACCTTGAAAGCATATCCTTGTGCATCCTTCACAATGCCGAAGCAGAAGCAAGTGCGATGTAGAATCATCGTGGTAGAAGGCGGTTCGCTCTCAAGATCTTGAATGGTCAGCTCACATGAAGTGGAGGTCGACACAAAGTCCAAGTATCCTACAGATGCATAAAACAAAGCAAAGAACGTAAGCGCATGGTAGATAAACACATCATCCATCATGATGATTCTCATCTTTTGCACATAACCATTAGAATCACAAGTGCATGAATAATATGATATAACAATGGCAATATTCATGGCACTAGGTATGTGATGCAAAGAGGTAAGACAAGCATGCTTCATAAGAACTATGCCAAAATCTCCAAATATATGCGAGAATGCTATGGGTGCAATCTCATTATCAAGACTAAAGGCATTGTTGCACTCAATACATGGAAATCATCTAACATGAGAGAGTCAACATATGGAGATATATGACAAGAAGCAATAACAATCATGTGTAAAGCATAGAAATGGTTTTCATCAACCGCATGAAACAAGCAAGTATGAATCACCGGTGATGCAATACACAAAGCAAGCAAATCAATCATGTTGTGCAAACTAGTAGTGCGAAGATGCAACATACTAGAGGAAATCATGGCAATCATTTCATTTGAGCAAATAATAGGCATAGACAATGCACATGACATATCGCAAGCACGAACACAAAGCAAGTTCATAGTATGATTATAGGCATGGGGTACAAGGCAGACATGGCAATAACAATCAATACCTCCACCAAGCTTGCAAATACACATACAAGTAGTAGAATAAATCACCATGTGTAAATACAAAGCATGGGTCACAAATGCATGGTAAAGGCATATGAATAAGCATGTCATGCAAAGTGAACATGGCAAGATGGGCATAGAATATGTAATGGACAACAACCCATAACCATCATGGTGTGTGTGTGCATGTGTGAGTTAGCACAAGATAATCAATGAGAAAAGAATATTGATGCATGGTACAAGAACATGTTATCCATCATGAAACAATAGTTATTGTGTATGACACGATGTGATCACAAATTAGAGCAAGTATGTGGCACAACAATAGCATGTTTATTCATGGGGAGCATATTGTGCACATAATTATTGGGATCATGCAGTGGATGGGATGAATCAAAATCTCCTAACATGTATGAGGAAACTATGGGTGTCTCCTCATGAGCAATATCAGAAATATCATATGGAGGAAATGGACAACATCCAAAACAATGCATATCCGAAGCTAGGTGGTCATGGCATGGCATATGAGATAAATGATGCAAAGGGAGAATATCAATATCATCACAAGAAAAACGAATGCCAATAACCATGGGCTTGTCATCTATGCCATATGTGCAAATTGGGTTTATTTTGATGGCATATGCATAGTTACTACGATGAGATTGCAAATATGACATATGATTGATCTCATGCATAGCATATCACAAGTCAAGTGGATTGTCAAACATGATGTGACCTAGAAAATTGTCACAAGAAATCCGATGTAACATGGCATCACAACTAATAGACTCTGTATGAGAATCATCATACTCATCGTAAATGGGCAAGAAATCATTGCATGGGGAAATCATACTAGCATGAAGCATGGAAATAGGCTGATCAACATCATGCAAGTAATCAATTGCAAGAATGTCAACTAGTGGGACTAGAGCATCACCTTCACCTATGTTACCTTGTTCGTTCCACTCAAGTGGTGTAGGTGAGGTAGGACAGACCAAATGGTGGTCATCTTCATCTTGATGGAACCATGTGGGGGTGCATCATATTCCACCATGACCATCGTCTTGTCCAAAGGAAGGACGAAGTCGTCAAGGATCGACGCGTCATCATATATGGGACCTAGCACCAAATGAGAAGACACAATAGATGTAGAGGTCAAGCTGTTAGAAATTCAAATGGCCTCACAAGACCTATCAACTATCTCACTCTCTCTATGTGGTGGCTCACTCACTCCCTCAAGGTATGTGCACTCAAAGTCACATATGGTGGAGTCACTCATCTCACTCAAGTGGTGGGGGTTGTGGCTCTCCTCACATGGGAATTGGTGCAACTCACTATGTATGGGGCTAGTGGTGAAGTCACCCTCACTCTCAATATGCGTGTGCATGTCACTAAAGTCGTCATACATCGCCGTGGTCGAAGGGAAAATCCCGTACACAACCATCTCGTCACTGTCGCCGTGGATGAAGGCCGAAGATGGCACATCATCACTCTCGCCTCTATTGAAGCATCATCCTTGCTCGTCACCATGTCACTCGCCTCCAAAGCTTGGTCCCTGAATGGCTCCGTAGTCGTAGTCGTCGCCGCACCATCTTGAAAAAGAGTCGAAGTAGGCTCGGCATCATCAATGCCGTAAAGAGGGATGACGATGAAGTCAAACTTGGGAGCATCGTCTTGGAGCTCGTCGGTCTTGGACATCTTGGTGGTACTATCCTCATGCTCTTTCTCATGGATCCCGGTCATTGCGAAGTGAGCTTGGGGTGAAGAAGTCTTAGCCTTCATGTGTTTTTGTTCCTCCTTGAGAGCACCAATGTAGTTGCCGTCAAGGTACTCGTAGTTCTCGAGGAAGATAGTCTTAGAGATGTTGTTGTGCAATCCCATCGTGAAGTGTAACTTCATTGAAATGGGGTCATCCACGCCGGCTCGTTGTAAGGAATTCTTCATCTCCTTGAAGTACTTGTCGATGGACTAGGATCCTTGTATGGTGTTCTCCAATTGGCGTAGAAGTTGTTCCATGTAGGTTGGAGGCACGAACTCTCGCTGCATAGCTTTCTTTGTCTTGGGACAACTCATGTCGTTGCTCTCGAAGGTGTGTGAAGCCACCATGTTGACGCGTAGTTGTGGAAGTTTCTTGTGGCCCACTTCACTTGATCTTCGAGAGGAACTTGATGTAGATTGAGGTAGTCGTCCATCAAGAGCTCCCACTCGAGATACTCCTCAGGTTCTAGAGTTCCATAGAAAGGAATCTCATGGTCGATGTCGAAGTTGTAGTAGCTCATGGAACTCGCGGATTTGAGGTTAGGGAGCTTCTCTTGAGTGTAGTCTTGGGGTGCTTGTTGGCTAAGATGTTGTATGCCCATAGGCGAAGATACCTTGAAGTCACTTGGCGAAGATGCCAAGGGAGATGGTGAAGTCGTTGAGTAGTTGTTGGTGTTGATCTCTTGACCTAAACGTTCTCGTCGGTGATTGTGTCGATGCCCATGTGACCTTGCCGGAGGTGGTAGCTCTGAAGGATGTCAACTTGAGCGTCTTATCAAAGATGAGGAAGATCTCTTGTAGGATTTGATGAGGGCCTTGATCTCTTCCATTTGAGCATCCATCATGGTGTCGAAGTTGTTGTTCATGACACCAAACTCGTCGTTGTTGTTGTAGACCAAAAGAGGTGTACAATGCCTATCCATCACAAGACTTGAGCAATGTGAGTGGGAGAAATAGAAGAACTAGACCAATGTACCTTACCTCATTTTGAAGATGGATCAATGATCACTCAATAATGTCACAAGGAAATATCACAATTTGTGCCGGATCTTGTCAATTCTCACACCTACACAAGTAAGGCTTATGGAGTAGCTTGGTGAGGATAGTGGCACAAAATTTGATGCAAAATGATAGAAAGAGTCAATAATGTTAAAAGAGATTCACAAATTCACAAGTGCAACAAGTAGACCAATAGCAATATGTGGCACATGGAAACACAAACATGGATAGATAAATGGGGGTCGTGCAACCAAGGAATGAGCACAAAATGTGGAATCCACGAAAAATGCTCGTGTTGCACAACTCAAGAGAGACACTAGCACGATTGCTCCATAGGCGGATACGACACTTGTGCACAACCTATAAGATGCAAAATGTATCAAGTTTCTATCCCAAGTATGCTATGTATATATTATTCCTGGTGTTCCTCTCAAGATGATCAGATATGACAATCTTATGCAATGTGGTATGATGCTATGGCTATTGCATACAAGCTTCTTTGCTCTCTTTTTCTTTGCTTAATACCTTTATTCTTTTTTATGGCCACTTATGAGAAATACACAAACCAAGATTGCAATTGTGTATATGCGGGAACAATATTGTGACACAAGGGATGATATGATACGAAGATGATACCAATATGATATGGTATGTATGGAATGGAAGGTGTAGATCGATGATTACTAATGTGCACAAGTAACATTGCCGGCAATACTCAATGCCTAGTCTCGATAGGCTAGTCACGCAAAACGGGCTAGGGGTTAACAATGCAAAGGCAAGAAAGATTGTACAATGATGGGATACCATGATACCAAGATGATATAGAGGTTACCGTTTTTGCTTACGGTTAGGGTGTCAAAATGGTGAAGTGGTCGTTGTTGATGACGAATATGTGGCAATGATGACAGGCGGTGCTCTTGATGTAGAACCATTCCTAATTAGCCGAAAGACCTTAGGAAATGGTAAAACCGCGAACTCAAAATCCCTAGCGGCAAATGTCAATTGGTGGTAGAGGAATGCGGTGGTTGTTTCGGAAGCTCAATGCAATTGTGGAAATGCAATGATGGGTTTTAGAGTATTCAATATGGAAGTGGAGGTTATGGTGGTGGACTATACATTGTGTCGAAGTTGAAGTGACCATCCCTAAGTAGCTGAAACACCTTAGGAGACACAAACCACAACTCGGACAAGCTCAAACAAAATTGGGTTAAGTTGAGGTGGCGGAAGGCTATGGTGGTATTGCGGATGATATGGTTGAAGGCCTAGGAAAAGATGCCAAAGTTCCAAAATTTTGATGGATACAAAAGGTGGTGAAACCAATATGAGGACCTCGGACACGTCAATAGCTTCAAAACAAGACAAAGAACACTCAAATCAGAGTTCGGAGCGAAAAGTTGTGATCAAAGCGGTGAAGAAGGGCGATGCTGAAATTTCTGGGAAAGTTTCTGGTTAGGCCAGAAGTTCCAGGCTCCGGAAGTTCCGGGAGGTGCCGGAAGCTCCGGGGGTCGCGGAAAAAGTCTCGGGGAAGCCGGGAGATTTTGGGTAAACTCTCTGTCTCGCCCAGAAGTTCCGGGGCTAGAACGGAAGTTCCGGGGGAGTCCGGAAGTTCCGAGGGTCATGGAATTTCTTCTAGGACGAACCCTAAATTCCAGATCTGAGAACGGGGGCGGAAAAACTCGATTTCCCAGGGAAAAATTGAGAAGATTTTGTGGATGGAAATGGGGGAAAAGATGGGGAAAGCTAGATCCACTCATAACAAAGCAAATCCATGGATCAAAATCAACAAAACATCATCCAAACCAACAAATCACAAAAAAATCGGGGGCTATTTTTGGTGGGGATTTACAAATTTAGGACGAAATCAAGCAAAATAAGGCTAGAAAATGGTGGGGGAGACTCCAAATTCGTGATCAACGTGGCTCATGATACCAAGATGATGTAGGGTAGAACCCTAGGGCCCGATCTTTCATGAAATGGAGGGGATCACGCGACGAACACGAAGAACATAAGGGGAAACACAAGGGAAATCATGAGGGGAAACAAGAGGAAACACTCAAATCAACAAGAAATGATCACACATGTGCTAGATCCTCAAAACACAAAGAGATACACGATCCAAAGTCAACAAGGGACAGGGTAACTAGTTCATCTCCGTGAGGAGGTCTTGAGGGGTCATCCCATGAAGGGGTCTTGAATCCAAGGTGGATCTTCTCTGTAGAGGCCGCGGTCTCTCTCGAAGGAGTAGATCCATATGGATGAGGAAAGCTCTATCTCAAATGAGCTAAACCTATGATAACCCTCAAATGGAGGAGGGGGTGAGTATATATAGTGCGAGCCAAGAAGGGGTAAGTGAGGGGCGAAAGGGTACATGGCCTCGGGCCGAGTCTCTACACGCAGGTAGGGCTGGAAGTTCCGAGGACGACCGGAAGGTCCGGGCACAGGAGGTTCCCGGTTAGGGTCTGGCCAGGGTCTGGGCTATCCAGGGAGTTGGATTACTCTCAGATGGCTTCCATGCATCGGGGCCGGAAGTTCTGGGATGGCCGGAAGTTTCGGGTGCTGGAAGTTCCGAGGACGAGGCCGGAGGTTCCGGCCTCTCCAGAAGCTTGCCCACGCTTCTTCTTCCTTCTCTTCCACGCTTACCTTGTGGATGGTGTAGTTGTTCCTTGCCGCTTGCACTCCTCCTCGACATTAATGAAGCTCCGATAATACCTATGCATGTGTAACACCTCGGACACACCCGCCGGTGGTCGTTACTCCTGGCGGGATCTAGACTGGCCCCACAGATCAATACTAGTCTTTTCTGCGCACTTTGTCCTCACTCATTCGCACCCGGGAGCAACTTCCCGGTCGGTCACCCATCCTAAAACTACTCCAAGCTGAGCATGCTTAACTTTGGAGTTCTGTCCAAATGGGCTTTCGGGAAAGAAGGAATTCCTTATTGATATGCATAGTCTATCATCCCTAATAAGCCAGGCTATCACATACACCCACACTTAGAGGAACTGACGTCCTCGTCGGGTCACAGGAACGTTCCCTCTTGGTACATACGTCTGTGCATCCAGTCCGGTACATGTGCCATGTCGGGTGCCACGATGGGTCACAAACGTCATGAACAACATGACCCCGCACCTGTCCACAAACATCCGTGTAACCGCGAGGGTCGGCTCTGATACCAACTTGTAACACCCCGGACACACCCGCCGGTGGTCGTTACTCCTGGCGGGATCTAGACTGGCCCCACAGATCAATACTAGTCTTTTATGCGCACTTTGTCCTCACTCGTGCGCACCCGGGAGCAACTTCCCGGTCGGTCACCCATCCTGAAACAACTCCAAGTTGAGCACGCTTAACTTTGGAGTTCTGTCCGAATGGGCTTTCGGGAAAGAAGGAATTCCTTATTGATATGCATAGTCTATCATCCCTAATAAGCCAGGCTATCACAGCATTCACGATGGAGGGTCAAGTAGTATACCATCCTCGAAGGGGTCAAGTGAGCACATGTAAAGGATAGGATTCACCTTTATGTATGTGAAGTATATGTCGGACGTGTTATTTACCGAATGAACTCTTGACATGGTGATGTCCGTAGGATGCTCCACATAAAAAAAAACCCAGGAG
>NC_041386.1:310877303-310878401 GCF_002162155.2 Triticum dicoccoides
GAGTAGGAGCAGCCTATGCACTAGCCTGCATTTCTTCCTCCCCAAAATAGCTCTAGGAGCAAGATTGTACCATCCTCATATAAACCACACTCGGCAGGACTAGGGGTACTATCTCTCCGGAGAGCCCCGAACCTGGGTACGTCTTGGGTTTCGCACTCGCGCGTACCGACCTCGCATCTGGAGCCCACCGGTGGCATCTGCCGTGTGCCCACCATGACAGTTCGCGCCCACCATGGAGCAGCTTGAGGTACCGGCCGGACACACGTTCCAGAAGGGACCCTTCATCGACTTCGGCACAATCAGCATGCACAGCCTGGTTCCTACGCCTGGCGCGGCACTGGCCGGTTCCGCCACTCTATCTGATGCTCCCTTCATCGCGCTGCACGCCCCTAACAAGTACCCTAGTGGGGCCCTCGACATCACTGGCTTGCCCATCCCCCTTGGTGACGCCATCTCCGCCGACGTGGCGGATGTCTGCGTCCGGGTAGAGGTGCTCGCCACCGATTCTAGCTCCACTTCATCCAGCGCCACGAAGAAAGCCGCCGTCGCCAAGGCCGCGGCGGGGCGCGCCAGCACGGTCGACCCGCTGCGTGCCATGATGCAGAACCTTAGCGTTCCCATCGCCACCGAAATCAACGGCACCAATGCCGCCCAGGTCCGGGCCCACCTCGAGGTGGAGCACAAGCGCCTGCTGGATGATGCCACGACTCTTGCTGCTACACAACACCGGTTGGAGTGCATTCTGCGGGAGCGCGATGCTGCGTATGGCTTCACGCCAACTGCTGCTGAGCCCAGCCGAGTTGCCGAGGTGCCGACCCATGGCGCCGCCATCGGCCGCGCACTTGGAGCGATCCCGCCTGTCTATAACACCCATGTCAAGAACATGCGTGCAGCGGAGGCGGCTGTAGTAGGCCTGGAGAACTTGTAGCAGGATCGCCTTGACTGTCCCGCAGGATCCGTCTCGCTCGGCACTAATACCCCGAACATAGCATCCTCTCCGCCACCTAGGGAAGCTCATTCCGGCCGAACCCGAACCCGATGCAATCGCGCCCTAACAGCATGAGATGACTTGCGCAATGAGCTGGCTCTAGAGGACCG
>NC_041386.1:310878633-310887326 GCF_002162155.2 Triticum dicoccoides
ACCCGGTTCCTTGTGGCCCGGTCACAAGTCGGTTGGGCCCGCGCGCCATCGACGACACCGACGCTCATGACCGCATCGAGCAGCTCGCCCTCTCCCTAGTGCTCGGGGAGGACAACGCTATCGGTCTGGCTTGTTCGGTCCATGCATCGGGGATGAGCCCTTCCACAAAGGGTTCATGCTGCCCCGTGACACCCCCAAGTACAACAGGACCGTCAAGCCGGAGGACTGGCTCATCAACTACACCACCGCCATTGGCATCGTGGGCGGCAATCGTCGCCTTGCCGTGCGCTACGCCCCGCTCATGCTCCAAGGATTGGCCCGCACGTGGTTGAACAGCCTGCCCGCTTGCAGCATCAATGTGTGGGTTGGCTTCGAGCTAGCTTTCATGTGCAACTTCACCGACACCTACAAACGTCCCAGCCGTCCCAGTCAGCTCGCCATGTATGTGTAGGGGCCGGCCAAAACCGGCTACGAGTACCTCGCATGCTGGACTGAGCTCCAGAACAGCTGCGAGGGGGTCCATGAAGTCCAAGCCATCTAATATTTCGTAGTCTGGTGCCGGAATGGCACCTTGCTCAAGAACAAGCTCCTGCGCTCCAAACCAACCACCATGGTCATGCTCATGTTCCTCGTGGACAAGTACGCCAATGCGGACTCCGCCAATAAGATCCAAGTTGTGCTGGACGAAGCCGGCAAGGCGATGCCGGCGCCACCCTCCAAGCCGACTGGTGAAAATAGCCTCCAGTAGAACAACTAGTAGAACAACAAGTGCAAGGCCGATCAGCAGGCCCCCTGCTATGACAATCGCCTCATCGCGGCCACCGACCAGGAGCCCGCGGCGAGCCGGCCGGCAAGTGCCCACTAACTGGCAAGACTACATGGCAACCCGCCATGAGCTTCGAGGAGATGCTCGGCACCCCTTGCAAGCACCACAACAGCACAAGGCCGTCTATGCACACACTCCGGCAGTATGCCATCACTAAGTGCATCATGAGGGGCGACATCCCGCCACCTCCGGCTCCGGCTCCGGGTGTGGGCCGGGGCAACTGCTCCACCACCACCCCGCCCCCTGCAAATGGCACAATGCACGACGAGGTCTACCCCAACTAGAACGCAAGCTACGTTGTCTTTACCAGCTTTGGCAACGACAAGCGTAGCAAGCGCCTGCTTCGGTACGAGGTGAACACTGTCATCCCGGTCGTGCCGGAATATATGCACTGCTCAGAGCACCCAATTAGCTGGACCCTAGAGGACCACCCGGCCGTCATGCCAAACCCGGGTGGCTATGCCCTCGTCCTCGACGCCACCATAGTCGCTGCAAAGCGCACATGCAAGTACTCGAGAGTACTCATTGGTGGCGGCATGTAGGGCCCAAGATGCAATTTTATCCCAATCACGTGATGAATTCAAGATCGGGGCACAATTGCATTTCGAGCGCATAGCAAGGTGGACATCACTACAACATACCATGTACTGAATAGATGGGAATACAAGATAAAGGCTTACACTCGCCACAAGCTACAACATCAATACAATAGTTCATGAATACATAGCAATCATCATATAGAAGAGCAGGATCTGACTACAGATGAAATCAAACAAAAAAGAAGAAATACATCCACCCTACTAATCCCAGGCTCCCCGACACGGAACCTATCCCTTGATCGAAGAAGAAGATGCAGAAGAACTCCACACAAGCAAGCATCGCACTCACGTATCGCATTACATGTACCCGCAACTATTGTTGTAGTAATCTGTGAGCCACGAGGACTCAGCAATACCATTACCATGGGTATCAAGACTAGCAAAGCTCAATGGGTATGGAAAGGTTGAGTGGTGAGGTTGCAGGAAGAGGCTAAGCAATGTATGGTGTCTAACTTACGAGTACAATAGTAAGATGAGAAACAACGCAAACGGTCGCAAACTAGTAATGATCAAGAAGTGATCCTGAACTACTTACGTTCAAACATAACCCAACTGTGTTCTCTTCCTGAACCTCGTTGAAAAGAGACAGTCATGGTTACACACGCGGTTGTTGTATTTTGATTGAGTTTAGTTCAAGTCCACTATAACCAGATATTAACAAATTCCCATCTGCCACATAACCGTGTCGACGGCTCTCGAAAGTTTAAACCTGCATGGGTGTCCCAACTTAGCCCATGACAAGCTCACGATCTGCAGAGACAATCCTCCATCGCGGAACATCTGAGCAAACTCGGGATCCTGGTGCACAAGACATTTAGACAATGGTAAAACAAAACTAGCAAGACCTCCCGATGCACCGACCTAGCCTGATAGGAGTCGCATGTATCTCGTTCTCAGGGTACACCAGATGGGCAAGACGTCAGGTTGGCTGAGACCCTGGTTTCCCAGGGGGCGCTGGACATCACCCGGTTTCGACCAACACTCATGAGGAGCATTGGCCCGGGGGGGTTGATTAAGAGACCTCGGGGGCTGGCAGGTCCCTATGCAAGTTTTTAGTTGTCATTGTGCAAATGGTAAAACCAATGTTGGGCCTTGCTGTAAGAGTTTTATGCAAAGCGAACTGTCAAGAGGGGCCCATAAACCCTCATCGTGTTAGGGACGCAAGATCAAGGAACATAACACTGGTTTGACGGAAACTAAGGCGACAAGAGTTGAACAAAACACCAGGAAAAAGGCCGAGCCTTCCACCCTTACCAAGTATATATGTGCATTTAGTAAATAAGGGATATTGTGATATCCCAAGATATCCATGATATCCATGTCCCAACATGGAACAACTTGCAACTACACCTGCAACTAGCAACACTATAAGAGGGGCTAAGCAAAGTGGTAACATAGCCAAACAACGGTTTATTGGGATGGTGGAAAAGGTTAGGGGCTATCATGGCAATTTAGTAGGCTTGAAAAATAAGTGGTAGGTAGGGCGACATGGCGATAGCATCGAGACAACTAGCATACCAAAGATAGTAGTGAGATCCAAGGTGACGGTCATCTTGCCTGAAATCCCGCTAGGAAGAAGAATGAGTCCATGATGTAGATGAACCAATGTAGTCGAACAGATCCTCACAATCGCAACGTAACCGGAACTATAGAGAAGAAGCACAACCAGAAAGAAGCAAACAACATGGTAAACCAACAAGCATAAGCTTGTCATGATGCACAATCAAGTATGATGCATGTACGGTTTAATGAGTCATGGCATGGCAAAGTGCAACAAACAATACTACAAATTAAGTGGAGCTCAATATGCAACGAGTTGCATATTGACAAAACCCCACATACCAAACATTTAGTTCACTCTTGTTTATGTACACAACAATATTAAATGTTTGTTAACTTGGCAAGAGGTGAAACATAAGTAAACTAACTATTTAGGCAAGTTTAAATGAGGCCAAAGCAACGAACAACAATTCCGAAAAATCCACATATGCATATTTTGAATTTGGTACTGTTCTTGCTAAAACCATATGTCAGATTTCGGGTTCCGGCAAAACCCTTGAGGTTCGAACACTGGGGTGCACACTAAGATCACTCCTCCCTCTAACTCACGCCCTCACCGCAATCTCAAGGCATAGCGCATCGAACTCACAGAACAAAGGGACACAAGATTTATACTAGTTTGGGCCACCCATGTGGTGTAATACCCTACTCCAGTGTGGTGTGGTGGATTGCCTCTTGGGCTGAGGATGGACAGTTACAAGGGAAGAACAGCCTCCTCAGGAGGGGTGCTCTTGTGCTTGGTGAGTTTGTGTGTGGCCTTGGTGGAGTGGATCCGGTCCAAGATGAGATCGTCCCTCCCTCCCTCTCTCTACGATGACGGCTAGTCCTATATATAGAGGCCCGGGTCCTCTTCCCATATATGAGGCGGGAAGGGATCCCACAATGGCCAATTTGAAGGGCTCTGGTGATGACGCCGTCTTGGGCTCCACAGTGACCTCCTTCCTGCCGTCATGCTGGTCTTGGTCTTGTTGCACCGATATGGAAACCTTTGCTTGATGCCTCAGGACTCCGCGCCTGCGCTTGCCTCTCTAGGACCAAAGAGGAAATGAGGACACTTCACGCGCTGGCACCCACCTAGTGCCCGCCTGGCCTTAGTCGTCATGGCTTGCATCACAGAAACCTCGCGAGGTGCCCCTTGCCTTGATCTCTCTACCCCTCGCGAGCCATCTTGGTGAGGCCGCCCCCGAGGAGGTCTTGCACCGTCCGCCTCGCGAGGCTTGGCCCCTCGCGAGGGTCTTGAGTGTTTGCTGGCAAAGATGGGCCGTACAGGGCCGCTGTTGGAGCCACGTTGTGGGCCGCAGGCAGGCAAGTCTGGTGACCCCCATGACCAGGACGCCGACAGTAGCCCCCGGGCCCAAGGCGCGCTCGGACTTGGCTTCGGGGCGAAGCCAAAGGGCAAGTACGTGGCGCCGCGGGCCCCAATAGCATGTGTCCTTGTTGGACGCGTGGCGGTCGATTGGACATGGGCGTCTCCGATTCCCCCACGCAGCCTTGATATCCGCAAGGCTAGGCGGCCACCGTGACTTACACAGTTATCCCCCACTCCCGGTGACGCGCCCCTCCAACTTTCCTACCTTTTAGAAACAATAACCTCCTCTTTCAATCTGTCCCGAGCTCAGCCCTCCATGTTGACATGGCGCCCCGTCGAACGGAGAAGGAAAGGAAGAAGTCTCAGTCTTCACCCGGGACACCCCCGGCCACTGAACCCGCTGTTGGCCGGTCACTGGTGCTCAACCAGGATGCCATGGACAAGGTTCGCCCTACACTCGCCGCTGACTCCAACGAATGGAGGAGGACGGCGGCATGGCCCGCATCTCGCGCCTCCATTGACAAGACAGCCACTGAGGTTCCATTCTTCATCGATGCCTTGTCGGCTGGCATGGTTCCTCCTTTCTCTGCCTTCTTCAATGTCGTGCTCTCCCACTATCAGATCCATATGTTGCACCTGGATCCCCAATTAGTCTCCCTTCTTGCCATCTTTGATTTCATCTGCGAGGCCATGGTGGGCATTCCCCCTTCTGTGGCCCTACTGCGCCATTTCTTCTTGCTGCACCTGACCGATCCTCGACAATGCTCGGGATGCCTGAGCTTCCAGGACGAGGCCGCGACGGCAGGCTCGGGGATTGACTTTGAGCTCCCACCAGCTGCGAGCGGGTTTCGGACACGGTGGGTGTTCGTAGATGTTGGTGTGCTCAGCCCCCTGCTCTCGCCCCCTTTGGCACTCGCTGTTCCCAGCTCTGGCTGGGGCCATGAGAAGCTCGCGGACCCCCGCCTTGCCTTCATATGGCTCTGTTTGAAGAGGCTGAAAGATCTCGCCATTATTGCACCCATGGTGATGAAGGAGTTCCTCCGACGCCGCGTCGCCCCCTGCAGCGCCATTCCCATCCGATGTGGGCCCTGTCGGGCGGCCAGGATCGCATGAGGCTTCAGGAAGTGGGGATTCCGCTCGAGTCTTGAAGAATGGTGCTCGAGGTCTTGACGGGCGACCCCTTGCCAACAAACATGCCGCAGGAGGGTTGTCTTCTGTACTGCTGCACGAACAAGGTGGAGTTCATGGGGCAGATGCCCCCCTTCGATGAATGGGGGCTGCGTCCAGTTGTCCTTGAAGGGCCCCGCAAGAATGCCGTCTCCGTGGTTCCCCTCCCTGCCACCAGCGCCGAGCTTACCCCAAGAGTGTATGCAGGGGGCGAGCTCTGTTGGAGGCCAGAGGCGTGGGCGCTAAGGCATCGGCACCACTCGAGGCTCCCGAGGTGCCATCCCCGGGAGCCTGTGACTCTTGCCTTGGGGTGACAGCTAAGGGGGCGACGCAATCCGCTGCTCCTGAGGCCGAAGCTTCTGAGGTCTCAGCGGGCCATCATGAGGCGGTGCCCGAGGGCTCTCCTCAGCCCAGCACTCCCGAGGTCGTCTCTTCGGGAGCCTCACCAACCGTGCCCCGCACTGGTTACCACGTCTAATACTTTGGCCGGCTCCGTGTAGACTTCGATGCGCTCCGCAAGAGGAAAGGGTGCCCAAGCTGCAACAGTGATGCCTTCGGGCCGTTGAAGCAGAGCAAGTATATCGCCATAGACGAGTGAGTACCTTATCTTTGTGATTTCTCGAGTGCTGCTGCCCCTCCTGATAGTGGCCCCTCAGGGTCCCTTCTGCTAAGTCCATGAAGTCCCGGGGAAGCAACCTCCTCCTTCCTCAAATCCCCCGCTGGCCTTGAGTGCCCCCAGCCAGCATGTCGCACCCGGCACGAGGTCAACTGGAGAGGCAAACATCCTAGCTTGGCGCCTTGAGCCCGCACCATCGTTGTCTCTCCATTGTGGCCTCACCTGGGGCGCGGAAAGTGTGACAACGGCTCCTCCTCTAGTTATGGACGGCGGCTGGATGACTTCGATCTTGGCTTCTTCTTCGAGCAACGGGCCTCAAGCCAGCCCGGGCCCCAGCTGAAGCCCAATCGGCGAACCGGGAGGCGCCAGCCCCCAGCCCCCTGCCGAAGGGGGGTGAGCCGCTTCGGATCCCGTCGGCCACCCCCACTGTGGGGGACGGACCCGGTTGCGCACTTAAGCTTGCGCACGAGTAGAGTGTCGTCTGCTATGAGATCTTTTAGGAGGCAATGGGCGCGATGAGCCGACTCAGCGGAGAACTCGCGGACATCGACGCTCGCCTTGAAGCGGAAGGCCTCCGGCTGGTGGAGAAGTGGTATCGCCTAAAGGTGGCTATCAACCTCTGGCGCCTCCAGCACGAGCATGCCGATGCGAAGGCCAAGGCATCCCTAGCAACCTCGCGAGAAGCCACTGCCCGGGCCTTGGAGGAGGCCAGGGAGGCGGACAATCGCCACGCGGCCGCAGAGGAGCGCAGGCGGGACCTCCAGGCCTTGAACGCCTCACTGGAGCAGCAGGTGGAGGCGCGCAGAGTTGCCCTTGTGTCGATGAAGGGCACCCCGTCCGACAAGGAGGAGATCTTGAGGCGCGAGGAAGCACTATTGCTGGAGGACACGGAGCGCCGCCTTGAGCTCGAGCGGTTAGAGACGAGGGAGCGGCAAGTCGCCCAAGTAGAGGATGTTGTCGGCGCGTGCGAGGCCAGGGCCCAGGAGGAGGTCGACCGCATGGTGGCCGAGGCTCGCGCGGATCTTGCCGGCAGGTACAACCTGAAGCTAAAGCTCGTGGAAGCCGAAGGTGTGGCCATGACCGCTGCCCTCAGGTCAGGGCCGGCTAAGGCAGAACATCGCGAGAAAGCCACCGCTGCTGCCCTGATCTCGGTGTAGGCCAAGCTGGCCACCGCCCGTGCCGAGCTGCTCTCCCTTCAACAGCGAGTTGTCAGCGCCGAGTCCTTCGCGCAGCAAAGCAGGGAGGAGGCACTTCGACGACAGACGCTGATGCGCGAGCATGCTCCCATGCTTCGGGACCTCAGGACAAAGGCCAACCGGGCGCTTGGTACCATCTGCGATGAGCCCGCCCCTCATCCCCATGCGGAGGATTACGCCAGCCATCTTCGCTTCTTCACTGATGTTGTGACACGCTGGAGAGCCGTGCTGAGAGGGCTTGCGAGCTTGTGGACGAAAAGAGCCGAGGCCTTCTCGGGCGCGTATTCTCCCGCGTCTTCAGCCATCTCCTGAACACTAATCCTAACTTTGATTTTGCCGCCGCCATTGCCCAGTGCCCGCGGTCGTCCGAGGCAACCTCGCGCACTGGGTGGACGATAATGTGGACGCTCTGGTTAGGGCCTTTGCTTCTGATGACAACGTGGTGGTGGTCGCGGTGGGTGAGGGCGATGTGGTTGATGGCGGCGTGGCTGATGGCGGTGTGGCTGATGGCCGTGGAGACAGCGACAGTGATGGCACCAACAGCCTGTCCGGGAGTGAATCGGGGGACGAGGTGAGCGATATGGCCGGCTGAGCCCTCACTCCTATATTTTGAACCTGCACGCAAAATCTTGGGTATGGTGTAACACCCCGGATATGATTTACCCAATATGTAATCCAACTCTTGCCGTTTCTGGCCTTAAGTTATTTTATTTTCTCGGGTTCGGGTCTTTGTCTCCGTGTGTTGTTATCGTTGTCATGCATCTCATATCATGTCATCATGTAGATTGCATTTGCATACGTGTTCATCTCATGCATTCGAGCATTTTCCCCGTTGTCCGTTTTGCATTCCGGCGCTTCGTTCTCCTCTGGTGGTCATTTCTACCTTTCTTTCGTGTGTGGGGATTAAACATTTCCGGATTGGACCGAGACTTGCCAAGCGGCCTTGGTTTACTACCGGTAGACCGCCTGTCAAGTTTCGTATCATTTGGACTTCGTTTGATACTCCAATGGTTAACCGAGGGACCGAAAAGGCCTCATGTGTGTTGCAGCCCAACACCCCTCCAAGTTGGCCCAAAACCCACTAAAACCCTCTCCATCGTCTAGAGCGTTCGATCACGATCGCATGGCTGAAAACCGCACCTCATTTGGACTCTCCTACTTCCCTCTACCTCTTTATAAAGACCCCCTCCTCCAAATTCGCGGATCCCCTCTCCCAAACCCTAAAAATCGGATCTCCGCCGCCGCCGGACACGTCCGGACGAGTCGGACGCGTCCGGATCCGCCACCACCGCCACGTGGCACCTCCCCACTCGCCCGCGAGCGCCCCACATCGCCGGCCCGTGAAGCCCACTGCGGGCCCTCTCCGGCCCGCGCTCGGCCGCCGCCTCCCCTCGCCCATCTTCCCCGACGCCGACGAGCG
>NC_041386.1:310887749-310897309 GCF_002162155.2 Triticum dicoccoides
GGAGCCCGCCGCCGAGGAGCGCCGCGCCCGCGCCGCCCGATCTTCCTCTCTGCCGCCCGAAGCCCGCCGGCGCCGCCCCCGCTCTTCTCCGGCACGGGTCCGCCGCCGCCTGCCTCCTCAATTCCGGCCGACGATCCTCGAGAGTCGTGCCACTGCTACAGTACACGTGGGCTAGATCTGGATCCGGTTTCATCTCGGTTGACTTTCTTTGCCCGAAACCCTAATAATTTTCTATGTTCATCATGTCGTATCTCCTCATCCGTAGCTCCGTTTTGGGCATATAGCATATCAAAATGTTCGCCTCAGAAAGCACATAATTTCATTCCATTGCATCATTTTCATTTGAGTTCATCTTGATGCCCGAAATGATATTAGAAGAGTGCTAGTTGAGATATTTGTCAGATCTGCTCCTCCATTTAGATATTTGTCATTTTTGCCATGATTATAGTGTGCATGATATGCCCATGAGCTCTACATATGTTTTGTTAAGGGTTTTCCATCTTTCCAGAGGTGAAACCCATGTATTTTTGTGATGTGTGGTGACTAGCACAAGCTTGCAAAGTGGTGCATTTGTTAATGCTGATTTGAGGGACTTAGCATTTCCACTAAGTTCTTGGACTGTTTATCTGATATGGCCATATGTTCATGTTGTTTCCTAGTGATCCGTGCCTCTTTTGAGGATGATCAGTAAGGATGTTTTGTTAATATTGTAGTGCTCTATCCATCCATGTCTTTGTTTGCAATTATGGAGAACCCTAACTTGAGTCAATCGAGCTCTACTTTTGCTATTTCGTGAATCTGGGCAGATTGTCTACTTGTTAGCGATTTTGCCGATGATGTTGTAGTTGATCCGTGCATGCTATGCTATTGTTCTTGCCATGTCTAGCTTGCATTTTGTGTATTATTGATGGGTGTATGCTTAGTTTGTCATGACTTGCTCTGTGGTGAGTGCATCGAGCTCATAAACATGCCTACTTGATATCTGTTTTAGCATGCTCCAGTTTTCACTAAGTCTGAGAACTGATTATGTTTTTGCCATGTTCACATGCTTGCAAATGTATTTTCTGATCCCTTTTGGCTCAAGGTCACTAAGGGACTTTTGTTAAGCTCTTTGAGTAGCTCCATGCCATTCTTTACTTTGCCATGTTCAGGTCCTGTAGCATATAGTTTTGCTGCTCCGAAGAGTGCTATCTGATCTGAAATTCCAGACAAGTGTTAATTTCACTAAGTCTGAGATCTGTTTACCATATGCATTTTTGCCATGCTTGTTTGACCCTGTTAATGGATGAATTGGCCGTAGCTCATTGCTAGACTTTTGTTAAGAATCATGAATGAATCCCTGCCATGTATTTTTATGCCATGTTTGAGTGCTGTAGCATATTCATCTTGTTGCATTTAGATGGCTACTTGCTGTAAATCGCACAACGTGGTCATATTTGAATTGCTTGCCATTTCCAAACCGTAGCTCTGATTCCGGCGTTCTTTTTATTGTTTTCAAGAGATTTCATCTCATCTTTCCAGTGGAACACTTGGATTTCCAAGTTGAGGCCAGGTTCATGCATTCCTTGTCACATCTTGCATATGCATCACATATTGCATCCCGCATAGCATACCATGTTTGCATCATATTGTTTGAGCTTTGCACGTGGTTGATTGTGTCCTTGTTGCTTGTTTGTTTTGTTTGGGTAGAGCCGGGAGATGAGTTCTCTAACGAGGAGCCCGTTGAGTTTGCTTTCGAGGATCCAGTCAACTCTGACAACTTTGCAGGCAAGATGATCATACCCTCGAAATCATTACTATCTTTGCTTTGCTAGATGCTCGCTCTTTTGCTATGCCAATGCTACGATGCCTACCACTTGCTTTCAAGCCTCCCAAATTGCCATGTCAAACCTCTAACCCACCATGTCCTAGCAAACCGTTGTTTGGCTATGTTACCGCTTTGCTCAGCCCCTCTTATAACGTTGCTAGTTGCCGGTGAAGATTGGAGCCCGTTCCTTGTTGGAACATTATTTACTTGTTGGTATATCATTATATTGCCAAGTTATCTTAATGCATCTATATACTTGGTAAAGGGTGGAAGGCTCGGCCTCTCGCCTAGTGTTTTGTTCCACTCTTGCCGCCCTAGTTTCCGTCATATCAGTGATATGTTCCCGGATTTTTGCGTTCCTTACGTGGTTGGGTTATAATGGGAACCCCTTGATAGTTCGCCTTGTTTAAAGCTTTTCCAGCAATGCCCAACCATGGTTTTACCATTTGCCACCTAGCCTCTTTTTCCCTTGGGTTTCCGGAGCCCGAGGGTCATCTTATTTTAAACCCCCCGGGGCCAGTGCTCCTCTGAGTGTTGGTCCACCTGTCAGCTGCCGGTGGCCACCAGGGGCAACTTTGGGCTGGCCTACCCGTACCTAGGACAATCTGAGTGTGCCCTGAGAAAGAGATATGTGCAGCTCCTATCGGGATTTGTCGGCACATTCGGGCGGTGTTGCTGGATTTGTTTTAACCTGTCGAAGTGTCTTGAAAAACCGAGGTACCGAGTCTGATCGGAACGTCTCGGGAGGAGGTCTATTCCTTCGTTAATCGTGAGATCTTGTCATGGGCTAAGTTGGGACTCCCCTGCAGGGATTTGAACTTTCGAAAGTTGTGCCCGCGGTTATGGGCAGATGGGAATTTGTTAATGTCCGATTGTAGATAACTTGAACCCTAACTTATTTAAAATGAATCAGCTGAGTGTGTTACCGTGATGGTCTCTTCTCGGCGGGGTCCGGGAAGTGAACACGGTGTTGGAGTAATGCTTGCGGAGGTTGCTCTCTAGTTTCTCGCTCGCGCTTTGCCTCCTCTTCTCGCTCTCTTTTGCGAACTGTTTAGCCACCATATATGCTAGTCGCTTGCTGCAGCTCCACATATTTTACCTTGCCTTACCTATAAGCTTAAATAGTCTTGATCGCGAGGTTGCGAGATTGCTGAGTCCCTGTGGCTCACAGATTACTTCCAAACCAGATGCAGAGCCTGATGATTCCGCTCCAGGTGACGCGCTTGAGCTCAAGTGGGAGTTCGACGAGGACTCTCAGCGATACTATGTGTCTTTCCCTGATGATCAGTAGTGGTGCCCAGTTGGGGTGATCGGGACCGTGTCGCATGTTGGGTTATCTTTTATTTTGGCGCCGTAGTCAGGCCATGAGTGTTTGAATGATGTAATGTTATTTATGTACTTGATTGACGTGGCGAGTGTAAGCCAACTATGTTATCTCCCCTTTATTATTTATATTACATGGGATGTTGTGAAGATTGCCTAACTTGCGACATTTCTTTCAATGCGGTTATGTCTCTAAGTCGTGCCTCGACACGTGGGAGCTATAGCCGCATCGAGGGCGTTACAAGTTGGTATCAGAGCCTTCCCCGACCTTAGGAGCCCCATTGATTGATCATTATTAGCGGTCGAGTTGTGTCTAGAAAAATGTTTTGAGTCATTAGAAATTATATATCGGAGAGTTTAGGAATTATTTTTACTTCCCAGTCTCCTCATCGCTCTGGTAAGGCATCCTGACGTAGAGTTTTGACTCTTCTCTTCTCAAATTCACTAAATTTTTTTTAGGATCACGCAGGTATCTTGGAATCGTTCCGATGGTTTTGTGACGAGAACATTGTCTTGGTGCCTCCTGTCAGGGGTTTTGTGGAAGTGTCCCGGGGAGTTGAGCTCTGAGGTGTTGTCATCATAATTTTATCGTTGTAGTTCTAGAATACCTGAGTTTAGTACGCTGACATCGATAATCTCTTTTATGCAGTTCGTTGGTGAGATAACCTCGACGCCACCCAGTACTGGGGCGGGAGTTCGGGAGTATCGCCATAACTTGTATAACGGATGCTTTTCAAAGGTTGAGGTAGATGGTTTCCGAAGTTTTTCGCGGTTATGTGTTGAAGGATGGATACAGCTGGATGTAGGATTTGCTAGATTTGGGTGAGATATTATGCTTCCCCTGTATCCCCAACACCTGATTGCATAACCGGAAAGGTTCGGGAGTTTCATAGGTGGGAATTCTTGTAGCTCTAGTTTCTTCTTCCATGGATATTGGTTTGAGATTGAGATTTCTTACCGATTATTCGTTCTTGATCCGTACCTTTTTAATTTATTTCTCTACCTAATTCTAAGTGGCTTCTCAATTTATGGATATGTGACCATTTCAAGAGGAATGCATTCGTTCATTTTGTTCGGATGTGAAGACTATATGTTGCAATTTTTATTCCATTGGATTCAGCTTCAATATTTGTCTATCAATGTGCTAATGGATGTCAACCTCTTCAGGATGGCTCCTCCAATGCGCATGACTCCGAATCCTGATCCGCCACCACCTCCACCTGCTCCGGAGGCATGGCAAGCTGTGATGGCCGCAACCAATGCAAACACGCAGTTGATCAAGCAAATTCTTCAAGAGCGCAATCAAGCGAATCAAGGCTACCAAGGGAACCAAGGCAACAATCAGAATCACTTTGCTACACTCAACCAGTTCCTTGCTAACGGGCCAAAAACTTTCCGCAATTGTGTTGAGGCAACTAATGCTGACGATTGGCTCGTGGATCTGTGCAAGCATTTCGAGTGCAGTAACGTCAGGCCTGAGGACTTCATCAAGTTCGCTTCCTTCCAACTCAAAGATCAAGTTGCAGAATGGTTCCAGCAGTACAAGGATTCCAGAGGTGGACTTGTTATTACCTGGGATGAATTCCGTCAAGATTTTAGAGCTCATCATATCCCTCAGAGCGTGGTTGAAAGCAAGCGTGAGGAATTCTGCAACCTAAAGCAAGGCTCTTTGTCTGTCTATGACTACAACAAGTTGTTCCAGAAGCTCGCCCGTTTTGCCAAGCAGGACATCCCTCATGAGAAGAGCTTGATATACCAGTTCAGGCGTGGTCTCAGAGAAGAAATTCAGCTAGCTCTTGTTCTCTTTGAGCCCTTGAGGTACGATGAGTTCTACAACATGGCATTGAAGCAAGAGGCCGCTCAACTGAGGTGTGATGCTTCCAAGAAGCGAGTCAGAGATGCTACTCCTTCTTCCTCTACTCAAGTGGCCAAGCAGCAGAAGTATTGGCTTCCTCCTCCTCCGTTCCGTTAGCCGTATCAGTAGAAGAGCAAAGGTGGCAGTGGTTCTTCCCACCCACCCAACCCTGGATTTCAAAACAAGACTTCGTCTCAAGCTCCAAGATCGAGTGCTCCATACCACCGTCCGCTTTCAGAGGTCACGTGCAACAAGTGCCAACAGAAGGGTCACTATGCCAACAAATGCTTCAATCAGAGGCGTCTCCCTCCTCCTCCTCCTGTCAGATCGGCAGGTACAGCTGTGGTCAAGCATAACCCCAAGCACGCCAAGGTCAACTTGATGAATGCAGCTCAGGCAGAGGACTCGTCAGATGTCATCATGGGTAACCTTCCTGTTAACGATATTCCTGCAAGAGTTCTTTTTGACACTGGTGCATTGCATTGTTTCGTGTCGAGACCTTTTGCATCTAAGCATGATTTTGTTACTCAAGTGTTGTCGAAACCGTTGGCTATTGTCTCTCTGGCCCGTCAAATGACATCTCGTGTATGCGTACCGGATGTTACAATCACTTTGGGTGACTATAAGTTCTTGGCCTCTCCAAATGTTCTTGGTGACTCGGATATTGATCTTATTCTCGGAATGGATTGGCTTTCTAAGCACAAGGCTCAGCTTGATTGTGCAGCCAGGCAGATTCAATTGACTCATTCGTCTGAGGATGTAATTGTCTTTGCCGCTCGTGATGATACCATCCGTCTATTTTCTCTCAATTAGAAGGGTGAACTGGATGCTATCTCGCAAATTCCATTCATTTGCGAATATCAAGATGTCTTTCCAGAAGAGCTTCCAGGAATGCCTCCGCACCGGCCAGTTGAATTCATCATCGATCTTGAGCCTGGCACGAAACTAGTGTGCAAGCATCCTTACAAGCTCGGACCTGAAGAGTTGAAGGAGCTGAAGAAGCAACTCGATATTCAAGAGAGAATGGGTCTCATCCGGCCTAGTTCTTCTCTGTGGGGTTGTGGTGTTCTTTTTGTGAAGAAGAAGGATGGAACGGACCGACTTTTTGTTGATTACCGTCCATTGAACAAGAAGACTATCAAAGAACAAATACCCACTTCCCAACATCAACGAGCTGTTCGAACAACTCAAAGGTGCCCAAGTATTCTCCAAGCTTGATCTCCGTATGGGTTATCATCAGATTCGAATCCGTGAGCAAGATATTCCCAAGACGGCTTTCAGGACAAGCTATGGTTCATATGAATACACTGTTATGTCTTTTGGCCTCGTCAACGCTCCTCCGACTTTCTCTCGCATGATGAACTTCATCTTCAACGCCTACACCAATGACTTCGTTTTGGTCTATCTCAACGACATTCTGGTTTTCTCGAAGAACAAGGAAGATCATGCCAAGCACTTGCGTTTGGTGCTTGATAAGCTGATGGAACACCAGTTCTACGCCAAGTTCTCCAAGTGCGAATTTTGGCTCGATGAGGTTCTTTATCTTGGTCATATCATCTCTGCCAAGGGCATTGCGGTGAATCCTGAGAAGGTGTCTGCAATTGTGAATTGGGAACCTCCTCAGAACGTGAAGCAACTCCGTAGCTTCCTCGGTCTCACAAGCTACTGTCGAAGATTCGTTGAAAACTTTTCTAAGATCGCGAAGCCTCTCTCAAATCTTCTCCAGAAGCACGTCAAGTACGTTTGGTCTCCGGAGTGTGACATTGCTTTCAACACGTTGAAAGAGAAATTGATCACTGCTCCAGTTCTGACTCCGCCTGATGAATCCAAACCGTACGAGGTCTTTTGTGATGCCTCTCTCCAAGGCCTTGGCGCAGTGTTGATGCAAGAGAAGAAAGTTGTGTCTTATACCTCTTGCCAGTTGAAGCCCAATGAGAAGAACTACCCCACTCATGATCTCGAGCTGGCGGTAGTTGTGCATGCTCTTTTGACTTGGAGACATCTCCTATTGGGAAGAAAAGTGGACATTTTCACTGACCACAAGAGTCTCAAGTACATCTTCACTCAGCCTAATCTCAACGTCAGGCAGACTCGATGGGTCGAAATGATTCAAGAGTATAATCCGAGTATCAGGTATACTCCAGGCAAGGCTAATGTGATTGCTGACGCATTGAGCAGGAAGGCTTATTGCAACAGTCTGATTCTCAAGCCTTATCAACCCGAGCTTTGTGAAGCTTTCCGCAAACTTAATCTGCAAGTTGTTCCTCAAGGTTTCCTCGCCAACCTTCAAGTCTCTCCTACCTTGGAAGACCAGATTCGCCAAGCCCAGCTTCTTGATGCTATGGTAAAAAAGGTGAAGATTGGGATTGCCAAGAGTCAACCCAAGTACAAGTGCTACCGCCTTGATGACAAGGATACTCTCTTCTTCGAGGATCGTATTGTTGTGCCCAAAGGTGACCTTCGTAAAGTGATCATGAACGAGGCTCACAATTCTCTCCTCTCCATCCACCCTGGGAGCACGAAGATGTATCAGGACCTCAAGCAGGCTTATTGGTGGACTCGAATGAAGCGCGAGATCGCTTAGTTCGTGAATGAGTGTGATGTCTGCAGAAGAGTGAAGGCAGAACACCAAAGACCAGCGGGTCTCCTTCAACCTCTTGCCATTCCAGAATGGAAGCTTGACCACATTGAGATGGACTTCGTGACTGGGTTTCCAAAGTCCAAGCGTGGCAATGATGCTATATTCGTTGTCATCGAGAAACTCACTAAAGTGGCTCACTTTCTGCCTATCAAAGAGTCAATCACTGCAGCTCAATTGGCGGAACTCTATACCTCTCGGATTGTCTCTCTGCACGGTATTCCACAAGTGATCTCTTCAGACCGTGGCAGCATCTTTACCTCCAAATTTTGGGATTCTTTTCAGAAGGCCATGGGCACCAACATCCGTTTCAGCACAGCTTTCCATCCTCAAACTAGCGGTCAAGTCGAGTGTGTCAACTAGATTCTTGAAGATATGCTCAGGGCTTGTGTGATCTCCTTCGACATGAAGTGGGAGGATTGTCTTCCTTATGCTGAATTCTCCTACAACAACAGTTTTCAAGCAAGTTCGGGCAAGGCCCCATTTGAAATTATGTATGGCAGGAAGTGTCGTACCCCTCTCAACTGGTCCGAAACCGGTGAATGTCAGCTTCTCGGAAATGACTTAATCACAGAGGAAGAGGAAATGTGCAAAGTCATTCGAGATAACTTCAAACCAGCCCAATCCCGTCAGAAGAGCTACTATGATAGTAAGCACCGTGATTTGGCTTTCGAGATCGGAGATCATGTTTACCTTCGCGTCTCTCCTATGAAAGGTACTCGTCGCTTCGGTATCAAAGGGAAGCTTGCCCCCAGATACGTGGGACCTTTCAAGATTGTCAGCAAGAGAGGCGACCTCACCTATCAACTCGAGCTTCCTTCAAACTTTGCAAATGTCTCTCAGCTCTGAAAGTGCTTCAAGACTCCTGACCGCACCGTCAACTTCGAGGACATTGAGCTCCAAGAAGATCTCTCATATCGTGAGCACCCCGTTGCTATTCTTGAAGAGACTGAATGCAAGAACCGTAGCAAATCAATCAAATTCCTCAAAGTCAAGTGCTCACACCATTCCGACCGTGAAGCTACCTGGGAACGCGAGGATCACCTCCGTTCTGAGTACCTGGCGTTCTTTCAGTCCTAGATCTCAGGACGAGATCCTTTCGTAATGGTGGAGTGTTGTAACACCCCGGATATGATTTACCCAATATGTAATCCAACTCTTGCCGTTTCCGGCCTTAAGTTATTTTATTTTCTCGTGTTCGGGTCTTTGTCTCCGTGTGTTGTTATCGTTGTCATGCATCTCATATCATGTCATCATGTGCATTGCATTTGCATACGTGTTCATCTCATGCATTCGAGCATTTTCCCCGTTGTCCGTTTTGCATTCCGGCGCTTCGTTCTCCTCTAGTGGTCATTTCTACCTTTCTTTCGTGTGTGGGGATTAAACATTTCCGGATTGGACCGAGACTTGCCAAGAGGCCTTGGTTTACTACCGGTAGACCGCCTGTCAAGTTTCATATCATTTGGACTTCGTTTGATACTCCAACGGTTAACTGAGGGACCGAAAAGGCCTCGTGTGTGTTGCAGCCCAACACCCCTCCAAGTTGCCCGAAACCCACCAAAACTCTCTCCATCATCTAGAGCGTTTGATAACGATCGCGTGGCTGAAAACCGCACCTCATTTGGACTCTCCTAGCTCCCTCTACCTCTTTATAAAGACCCCCTCCTCCAAATTCGCGGATCCCCTCTCCCAAACCCTAAAAATCGGATCTCCGCCGCCGCCGGACACGTCCGGACGAGTCGGACGTGTACGGATCCGCCACCGCCGCCATCTGGTACCTCCCCACTCGCCCGCGAGCGCCCCACATCGCCGGCCCGTGAAGCCCGCCGCGGGGCCTCTCCAGCCCGCGCTCGGCCGCCGCCGCCCCGCGGGAGACCGCGCCTCCCCGCGCCCATCTTCCCCGACGCCAACGAGCCACCGCCTCCACCGCCCAGCTC
>NC_041386.1:310897737-310920955 GCF_002162155.2 Triticum dicoccoides
TCGCCGCCCCTGCCGCGGGAGCCCGCCGCCGAGGAGCGCCGCGCCCGCGCCGCCCGACCTTCCTCTCCGCCGCCCAAAGCCCGCCGGCGCCGCCCCCGCTCTTCTCCGGCACGGGTCCGCCGCCGCCTGCCTACTCGATTCCGGCCGATGATCCTCGGGAGTCGCGCCACTGCTACAGTACACGCGGGCTAGATCTGGATCCGGTTTCGTCTCGGTTGACTTTCTTTGCCCGAAACCCTAATAATTTGCTATGTTCATCATGTCGTATCTCCTCATCCTTAGCTCCGTTTTGGGCATATAGCATATCAAAATGTTCGCCTCAGAGAGCACATAATTTCATTCCATTGCATCATTTTCATTTGAGTTCATCTTAATGCCCGAAATGTTGTTAGAAGAGTGCTACTTGAGATATTTGTCAGATCTGCTGCTCCATTTAGATATTTGTCATTTTTTCCATGATTATAGTGTGCGTGATATGCCCATGAGCTCTACATATGTTTTGTTAAGGGTTTTTCCATCTTTCCAGAGGTGCAACCCATGTATTTTTGTGATGGGTGTGGTGACTAGCACAAGCTTGCAAAGTGGTGCATTTTGTTAATGCTGATTTCAGGGACTTAACATTTCCACTAATTCCTTGGACTGTTTATCTCATATGGCCATATGTTCATATTGTTTCCTAGTGATCCGTGCCTCTTTTGAGGATGATCAGTAAGGATGTTTTGTTAATATTGTAGTGCTCTATCCATCCATGTCTTTGTTTGCAATTATGTAGCACCCTAGCTTGAGTCAATCGAGCTCTACTTTTGCTATTTCGTGAATCTGGGCAGATTGTCTACTTGTTAGCGATTTTGCCGATGATGTTCTAGTTGATCCGTGCAAGCTATGCTATTGTTCTTGCCATGTCTAGCTTGAATTTTGTGTATTCTTGATGGGTGTATGCTTAGTTTGTCATGACTTGCTCTGTGGTGAGTGCATCGAGCTCGTAAACATGCCTACTTGATATCTGTTTCAGCATGCTCCAGTTTTCACTAAGTCTGAGAACTGATTATGTTTTTGCCATGTTCACATGCTTGTAAATGGATTTTCTGATCCCTTTTGGCTCAAGGTCACTAAGGGACTTTTGTTAAGCTCTTTGAGTAGCTCCATGCCATGCTTTACTTTTCCATGTTCAGGTCCTGTAGCATATAGTTTTGCTGCTCCGAAGAGTGCTATCTGATCTGAAATTCCAGACAAGTGTTAATTTCACTAAGTCTGATATATGTTTACCATTTGCATTTTTGCCATGCTTGTTTGAACCTGTTAATGGATGAATTGGCCGTAGCTCAGTGCTAGACTTTTGTTAAGAATCATGAATGCGTCCCTGCCATGTATTTTTATGCCATGTTTGAGTGCTATAGCATGTTCATCTTGTTGCATTTAGATGGCTACTTGCTGTAAATCGCAGAACGTGGTCATATTTGAATTGCTTGCCATTTCCAAACCGTAGCTCCGATTCCGGCGTTCTTTATATCGTTTTCAAGCGATTTCATCTCATCTTTCCATTGGCAGACTTATATTTCCAAGTTGAGGCCAGGTTAATGCATTCATTGTCACATCTTGCATATGCATCACATATTGCATCCCGCATAGCATACCATGTTTGCATCATATTGTTTGAGCTTTGCACATGGTTGATTGTGTCCTTGTTGCTTGTTTGTCTTGTTTGGGTAGAGCCGGGAGATGAGTTCGCTAATGAGGAGCCCCAAGTTTGCTTTCGAGGATCCAGTCAACTCTGACAACTTTGCAGGCAAGATGATCATACCCTCGAAATCACTACTATCTTTGCTTTGCTAGATGCTCGCTCTTTTGCTATGCCAATGCTACGATGCCTACCACTTGCTTTCAAGCCTCCCAAATTGCCATGTCAAACCTCTAACCCACCATGTCTTATAGCGTTGCTAGTTGCAGGTGAAGATTGGAGCCCGTTCCTTGTTGGAACATTATTTACTTGTTGGGATATCATTATATTGCCATGTTATCTTAATGCATCTATATACTTGGTAAAGGGTGGAAGGCTCGGCCTCTCGCCTAGTGTTTTGTTCCACTCTTGCCGCCCTAGTTTCCGTCATATCGGTGTTATGTTCCCGGATTTTTGCGTTCCTTACGCGATTGGGTTATAATGGGACCCCCTTGATAGTTCGCCTTGTTTAAAGCTTTTCCAGCAATGCCCAACCTTGGTTTTACCATTTTCCACCTAGCCTCTTTTTCCCTTGGGTTTCCGGAGCCCGAGGGTCATCTTATTTTAAACCCCCCCGGGCCAGTGCTCCTCTGAGTGTTGGTCCACCTGTCAGCTGCCAGTGGCCACCAAGGGCAACTCTGGGCTGGCCTACCCATACCTAGGACAATCTGAGTGTGCCCTGAGAAAGAGATATGGCAGCTCCTATCGGGATTTGTCGGCACATTCGGGCGGTGTTGCTGGATTTGTTTTAACCTGTCGAAGTGTCTTGAAGAACCGAGGTACCGAGTCTGATTGGAACGTCTCGGGAGGAGGTCTATTCCTTTGTTGACCATGAGAGCTTGTCATGGGCTAAGTTGGGACTCCCCTGCAGGGATTTGAACTTCTGAAAGCCATGCCCGCGGTTATGGGCAGATGGGAATTTGTTAATGTCCGGTTGTAGATAACTTGAACCCTAACTTATTTAAAATGAATCAACTGAGTGTGTTACTGTGATGGTCTCTTCTCGGCGGAGTCCGGGAAGTGAACACGGTGTTGGAGTAATGCTTGCGCAGGTTGCTCTCTAGTTTCTCGCTCGCGCTTTGCCTCCTCTTCTCGCTCTCTTTTGCGAACAGTTTAGCCACCATATATGCTAGTCGCTTGCTGCAGCTCCACATATTTTACCTTGCGTTACCTATAAGCTTAAATAGTCTTGATCGCGAGGGTGCGAGATTACTTAATCCTTGTGGCTCACAGATTACTTCCAAACCAGATGCAGGGCCTGATGATTCCGCTCCAGGTGACGCGCTTGAGCTCAAGTGGGAGTTCGACGAGGACTCTCAGCGATACTATGTGTCTTTCCCTGATGATCAGTAGTGGTGCCCAGTTGGGGTGATCGGGACCGTGTCGCATGTTGGGTTATCTTTTATTTTGGCGCCGTAGTCGGGCCATGAGTGTTTGAATGATGTAATGTTATTTATGTACTTGATTGACGTGGCGAGTGTAAGCCAACTATGTTATCTCCCCTTTATTATTTATATTACATGGGATGTTGTGAAGATTGCCTAACTTGCGACATTGCTTTCAATGCGGTTATGTTTCTAAGTCGTGCCTCGACACATGGGAGCTATAGCCGCATCAAGGGCGTTACATATGGCCCCTCATGATGTAAGAGCATTTTGAAGAGGGGAAGCCCCTCATGTAAATAGACTACCACTTCATTCCTTAGGCTAGGCTTAAAGCATGCTTTTTGGGTGCTCACGACTACCCTTGCGGGCTTGATGCCGTAACTTATTTTGCTTTAGCCAGGCTTGAAACTGGTTCGGCGGTTGTGGACGTGCATTCCTTCTATGAGGAGACCCTCATAAGTTCGCGAGGCTTTGGTTTCCTGAGAGGTCTTCCGGTCCACCCGAGAGGGCCTCGTGAGAAGCAAGCGCCAGTAATGTCGAGACGCACGCATAGTGCGTGTGCGCCACTGCCAGCCCCCTCTCGCGAGGTTTTTGGGAGGGGGGAAGGTAGCGGTCGTAAATCTCAAACAAAACATGAATCCAGAAACTCACGAAATAAACGCAAACAAGAAAGGATGCCCCCCGCGATTGTTAATGAAAATGCAACTTCAAATTCAATATCAAAAGCTGCAAGTCTGAGCTACAGAAAAGAGGTCGAAAGCAAATGGCAGCGTCCAGCACTTAGCTAGTCTTCTTGTCTTCGAGTATTCGAGTCTTCTCACCAGCGCGGAGCTAAGTGCTTTCACAGGCCGTGAGCATAGTCATTGAGGGACAGTGTCGACGGCCAGCGTGGAGCATGGTGCTTCCACTAGGACGTGGGCGGGAGCCCCTAAGACCCGAGGGCGGTACTCCGGAGACTCCGGGGCGTGTACAGCCCCACTCATTATTACATGAGAGTTTCACAAGCGGAGACCTTCACAGGTGTTAGCCTTTCTTCATATCGCCAGGTGAGGGCCCCGCCTTGTGCCGCCCACGGCACTGTTGGGGCGTCCGGAAACCAAGACGATGCCAAGGGGCAAAGGGGACGCTAGCGGCGCCCTCGGCGACCATGGGCCCTCTGGCAAGGGGAAGGCTCGCTAGTGCCTCCCCGGCAGAGGACCTACCTCCGGGCGATGCCTTGCTCCACACGATGCGGGGAGGGGCCTTGCTCCCAGCCCCTCCCCTGCAGCCCCCAATGTGCTTCCCCTGGTGGAAGGGGGGCCGCCGTGCTGGCGCCGTCGTCCACCACTGCGACCTGATTCACTTGCGACCCATGGTTAGCGTAAGCCTGCTCCTGAGAGATCAGTGGTACCCTGTAGCTGTTGTTGCCAGTGTGGTCGGCAAGGCTCCTGAGTGGCTCCTGGAAGGCTTCGGCTTCCAGCGTCTCATCTTCCCAGCCCGGCTCAAGGAATGAACCGGGGTCATGTTTCGGTGCGTACTCCTGGTCCATCATGCGGGGCACATAGGCCTATAGGGCCGTCGCCCCGGAAACCTCGCTGAGGTGCCCCACGCTCCATGTCGCTTGGTTCGACGCGCCAGGATGGTAGGGCAGCATCCCGCTGGAACCGTGGGTGGCGATGCTTACGCCTGTGCCCATTGGGGGAGGCACAGGTGTGGTTGGGTGCCTGGCGCCGTTGGTTGCGCTGATGCCGACGAAACCTCCTGGTGCACCTGGGGGTGCGTGGGCACGATGAGGCCCATCGTGCGATCCGGCCACAGCCTGAGGCGTAAGCAACGAGCAGAAAGCCGGCGCACCCCTGACTGCAGCATCCAATAGCTCGGCAACATGCGCCAACAATGCATCTCGGTCGCTCTCCATCAGTCGGCATCGCAGCAGCTCCTGCGCCACTATGAGTGCGGCCCTCATGTTCGCTTGTTCTCGTCGGGACTGCGGCACCATTGCCACGGCGTAGCTTGAGGCATTAGCGGTGGCCCGTGCGTGCCGCGGAGTAAGGGCGGTAGGCGCCGGACCACGCCGCCCGCGCCCCACGGCGTTCGGCGGTGCGTGTGCCACCTATAGCGCGGAGTTGAGGTCTTCTTGGGAGGACGACACCGCCCGGGCTGGCCAGGCTGGCCAGCGATCGGCGTCAGCCCTTGGGTCACCGGACATCAGCGCTGCAGAGTGTTGGCGGGTCTGCTGATGGAAGAGAGGTTTCGGCGCACCCCTACCTGGCACGCCAAATGTCAGATTTCGGGTTCTGGCAAAACCCTTGAGGTTCGAACACTGGGGTGCGCACGAAGATCTCTCCTCCCTCTATCTCACGCCCTCACCGCAATCTCAAGGCTTAGCGCGTCAAACTCGCAGAAGAAAGGGACACAAGATTTATACTGGTTCGGGCCACTGATGTGGTGTAATACCGTACTCTAGTGTGGTGTGGTGGATTGCTTCTTGAGCTGAGGATGAACAGTTATAAGAGAAGAATATCCTCCTCAGGAGGGGTGATCTTGTGCTTGGTGAGTTTTTATGTGGCCTTGGTGGAGTGGATCCGGTCCAAGATGAGATCGTCCTTCCCTCTCTCTACGATGATGGCTAGTTCTATATATAGAGGCCCGGGTCCACTTCCCAAATATGAGGCGGGAAGGGATCCCACAATGGCCAATTTGAAGGGGGATAGCTAGTACAAGCTATCCTGACAAAAGATGGTCTTCACCTACCAAAGGCTCTGGTGATGACATCGTCCTGGGCTCCACGGTGACCTCCGTCCTGCCATCCTGCTGGTCTTGGTCTTGTTGCACCGATATGGAAACATTTGCTTGATGCCTCGGGACTCCACGCCTGTGCTTGCCTCTTTAGAACCAAAGATGAAACGAGGACACTGGGCACGCTAGCACCCGCCTGGTGCCCGCCTGGCCATGGTCGTCATGGCTTGCGTCACAGGAACCTCGCGAGGTGCCCCTTGCCTTGATCTCTCCACCCCTCGCGAGCCAGCCTGGTGAGGTCACCCCCGAGGAGGTCTTGCATCGTCCGCATTGCGAGGCTTGGCCCCTCGCGAGGGCCTTGAGTGTTTGCTGGTGAAGATTGGTCGTACAGGGCCACTGGTGGAGCCACGCCGTGGGCCACAGGCAGGCAAGTCTAGGGACCCCGTTCCCAGGACGCCGACACCATATTTTGAAGTTGTTAAACATGCCAAGTAATGCCACCATGTTAATCTATGCATTTTTCTAAGCAAGTTACATATATAATTTATTTAATTCGGAGCTCTGGTTATTTAGTTTTGAAATAAACCATTTTCAGCATGTCATTTATGCAAATTTAATCAAACAACAGGTTAAACATTTCAAACATGGATAAAAGTTGCATATTATGAAACTAGATGGAATTCTAATCATTTTACATATATAATTCATTTTAATCCAATGCATGGTTCATTGGTTATTATATGCATGAACATGAAGGGGTAATCTATAAATATGCAGTTTTTGGGATAATGGCGAAATTCGTAGGGCACGAAAAAATATGCATGGACCGAATCTAGTTGACCCAACAGTGCACAGGGTGAGGCCGCTGGATCTGATGCTCACTAGGCCTCATGGGCCGGCTCGGTGGGGAGGCTGGACGCGGGTTGGGCCTAATAGCGCTGCGCTCGGTCAACGCGCGAGCGAGACAAGCGGGCGAGCTGCTGCTGCTCGTTTCTGAAGAACAGAAACTGCAGCACACCCATGGCAATGCAGCAGACGACGGCAGCGGGACTTGGCGAAGGCGGGGCATCTCTGGCAAGGTGAGGACGGGGCGGCGAAACTTGGTATGGCGGCGGAGCCTGGCAAGGCGACGACCGAGGCGACGAACTGCACGTGCGGCGGCACCGGATCAGACCATGTATGGAACTACGACAGCGGCCATGCCATCCACTGCAGGTACAGAGGGGAGTTTGAGAGCATAGAGATAACAGAATAGGAGGAACAGGGAAGGGAGGCAACAGGGCACGACGCGAACCTCCTGGTTCGATGAAGAGGAGGCACAGCGGCACGAGAGAGGCCGACGGCGCCATGGCTGTAGAACGTGGTGTCGGCTTTAGGTTCGACGGGAGCACAGAGCGGTGCCATGGCGTGTGCAACCTCCTGTGAAAGAGAGAAATAGACAGGTCAAGGAAGGGGAAGGAGAGGCGCGGCAGAGGGGGTCCACAGTGCGCGGGGTTGCTGCCTGGTGCTGCTCCGGCGAGCTGCGGCTTGCGGTCAATGGATGATTAGGTGACGGGTGAGGAAGCAGAGAGAAAAGAAGAATAGGAGGAAGGAGGGAGGCGGGACGTGGCAAGGACCTGGTTCAGCAGGTCGCCGTCGAGGGCTCCAGAAGCTGCAACGGGCGCGCGGAGCTCGGAAGCGGTGGGGTCCCCATAGCATCGGTGCTATGGAGAAGAGACGCAGAGAGAGAAACAAGCATGAGAGAAAAGAGAGAGTTGAAGGGGAAGGAGAAGAAGGGAAAGGAGATTAGCACCGAGGGGGGTCGTGGTGGCTGCTATTGCTCGCCGACAATAGCCGGATCGGCGATGGGGTCGAGGTGGACCTTGGGCGCCATGGGTGCTGCGGGAGATGGACAAGCCCAGCAAGTGGGGCTCGGGCACGAGGCGGGAGGCGGCAGCGAGGTGAGGAAGGGGAAGGCTTGGACGGTTGCTGGATCAAGCGAGGGGATTGGCTCAAGGATGAAAACAAGGAGGGAGATGGCTGCGTGTGGTTGGCTGGATCTGACCTAGGAGGATCCCGTGAGCGAAGGGAGTTGGTCGGGTGGCGGCGGAGGGAAAGGAAGGATGGGACAAGGCACCTAGGATCTATGGTTGGATGATATATATATACATCACATGGATTAGGTTTGGGGCTACCTCGTCCCTCCGATCGCAAACGGACGGTCGAGAAATAAATAGGTAGGGAGTCCAAATAAGAAAACGGAGATATTTTAGGGATGTTTGGGGATGATCCAGACCCATCGGTAACGATAGCATGGTTCGGGTTCGGGGAAGTTTCAGACACGGGTGAGGGGTTGATGCACTGTGCAAAGAGGGGTTGGGCAGACAAGGTCAACTGTGTGGTTGGACTGAGAATTGTCAAGGAAGACAAACGGTCTAACAACATTGCCATGGATAATATAAGAGAGAAGAGAACGGTCTGGCAGAGACAGGGAAGAAGCGGCAACCACGAACAGATGCAAGTTTTGAAAACATGACGGCAATAGAGTGCCGATGCAATGCAAATGATGACATGATGAATGCAACAAATAAATAAAACACACAACAACAACAAAATAAATTGGAAGGCTTTTGGAGCGTCGGTCTCGGGTCATCACAACACTCCTCCACTTATAAGAGATCTCGTCCCGAGATCTAAGGATGGCAGCAGAGAGAAGCAAAAGAGGAAGAGGTAACTAAGTTGCTTCTTTGACAAACAAGTGAAACCACGAGCCTTGATAGGTTGAACAAATCGAAAGAAAGAATATAATGGAGATGAACGGGATTGCAAACACTCCGTTAGCAAAGAGGAACATGGAATACGACAAGAACCAACAGCTCAAGGAACAATATAGACTTTGAAACCCCTTTGGTTGAAGAGAACCAAGGAAAGAAGAATTCGGCAGCACTCAGACTGAAAAGAGGGGCAAGACTTGTTAAGATAAAAGGAGCTTGGATAGAGGACACAACACTCCTGTTGAATGGACAAGCAAGGAAAAGAACATGATCTTGAGAAAACGAAATGATGGTCGAAGAGAGCAATATCACAATGCCTCCGGAACAAATGAAAGAATGGAATGAAAAGAATCAGAGAAGACAACAACATCTTCTACCTCAAATTAATTTGAAAGAGCATCCTTGGGACAAGGGTTGAACGGAGTTGTTGAAAAAAATTCAACAACAAAAGAATAAGGTTGTTGTGGGCTTATGGAAAATATCTCAAAAATTTAGGTGAAATTCTGACACCAACAAAAACAATGATAGGTTGAGATCAACAAAGGGATGAAAAACTTCTTTCACCGAGAGGATAGGAGAAAACTTGAATCATTGATAAGCACCACAGATAGCAACACTCCCAATGGAAGGCTTTAGGTGAAATCTATACCAAGATATTCCAACGAAGAAATTATTATGGGTTGAAATGACTCATGATTGGAGAGAAAATGATGGTTTTACAATATATCATTCCTGACAACTTGTGAATCATGAAACGTGAAGGGAAATTGTCAAGAATGACATAACACCATCTCAAAAGAAAAGGTAGAAAGAATTGCACTTCACAATGCAAGATGAAGAATACTTGAGCTCCTCCAAAAAGAATATTGATGAACACTTTGAGAATAAACTAAATCCTTGATGAACCATCATGAAGAACTCCGGTAACAAAAGGATGATGAGATAGAATTGAAGGATGAAAAGAATAAGATTAAAGCCTTGTAGTGATTTAGATGGAGGTTCCGACGAGATGGCCTTGGGAACTTGGAACTCCGGAAAACAAAAGGCAAACAACTTAGAACTGATAAATTATTCATCATGAACAATCTACGAAGGAAGGAATTACTTGACCACAATAAATGAGAATAAGAATTACGTTATGCTTAGCCTCATCAAATTTAATTGACGACTAACAGATTTGGCATGCAACTTATTCCTCTTGAAAAGGATTAAGGAGATATATATCGCAAACTTGGGAAGGTCTTCAACGAACCACCGCACGAATTGAAAATGAAAGTAGCAAAGGCACAATTCAGCGGGAAGAATTGGAAAACGAATGAAGATACTTGAGGGAATTTAAATACTAGAGAGCGAAGAGATCACGAGGTGACTATAGAATACTTGAGTGAAGCACCATAAGAAATTGGAGATGAAGAAATAACAATCTAGGAGAATTGGTGAACAAGAGCTGAACGTTGAGAACAAATAAATCTTCTGAAATGATGGCCTTCGGAGAATCAAGAATGGAAAGAACTCATGAAATGCTTCGGATGGGTATGAAGAGAATTTCTCACAATCAAAAATAATTGTGAGCATGGTACGAAGCTAGAACCACGAATCTTCGATAGAACGGACCAAGATTTGAGAGAAACTCTTCTTCGCTCTTCAAAATCTGAGGATGATGATGAGATACGCTACCATGAATTATTGATGCACCCCGGAGTAATGAAGAGTATAAATATTGAGCCAAAGAGGAAAAGGATTTGAAAGCGATCTTGAAGGAGGCATATGACTGATGGAATCCATTCTTACGTCACACCTTGAAAAGAATTTGGGAATAACTCCAAAAAATTAAAAGAGACAGGTAAGATCCTGGGAAAAGAACTGTGGGTTAGGGACCACTGAAAAGAAACACCGTTGAAAATATTGCTTGAAAAGAGAGATTGCACCGGTTGATTTAAATGGCTTGAATGAGATAAAAACCTCGAAAGATCTTGAACGGATTGATAATGGAGACACAAATCTTCTAAGATATCTTCGGCACTTCGGATATGAATAGAGCGGCATGGGAAAGCATTTCAAAACGGGAAAGGGATATGATCAAGATTTAAGCTTGAATTGAATCCACTTGAAAATAATATGAGAATGCAGAATGATAAACTCAAAGCTTACTTAGCCTCTTCACGAGAAATCACCGGATATGAACATTGATGGAAAGAATGAAAAAAGTTCACATGAATAAAATGGATACTTGATTAAGAAATTTGAGTCCTTGAAGTAAAGGGTGGGATGGTGGGAAAAACAAAGGCAACTTGGGACGGATGAAACAAACCCTATTGGGAAAACTGAGATGTGATCTTGCGAATGGGGAAATGATAGGATCATATTGACGAGGAGCACGCCGATTGGAGAAGAATTGACATGACCATCTCGATGATCAAGAAGGATTAGCACTCCCATGGAAACATGATAACACCACTTAGGAAAGGTTTGGAATCAACACTTGACAATGAAGCAACTCGAATACCACAACTCAAAACAAAACAAAGGATAGGCTTACAGAATAAGCCAGAACAAACATACGATAGACCCCATATCGTATCATGTGTTTGTTGGAAAGATATCCTATGTGATAATTGAATTCCAAGCTATAAACTCCCGAAACTTTCTGGTCATGCAATCTGGTGTTGGGGATACAGGGAGGCACAAATATCTCACACAAATAACAAATCCTACACTCCTACTGTATCCATCCGTCAACACATAACCAAGAAAACCTCGGAAATCATGTACCTCAGACCTTCGAAAACATCTAATATACTACCTGCGGAAATACATCTGATCGCTCTCCCCAGTACTGGGTGTCGTCAAACTACTCTCGCCACAAAGAGTATAGAAGTATTTTCCATGTCGGCGTCCTGTGGTATTCGGAACTGAAACGATAAACATTGTGACAAAAACACCTTGGAGCTGAACTCCCCGGGACACTACCACAACCCCTAAATGTCAGGAGGCACCAAGACAGAATTACCGTCACAATGATATCGGTCCGATTCCAAGATACCCACGTGATCCTAACAAAAATTTGAGTGAAAAAGAGGAGAGTGAAGTCAAAACATCTACGTCAGGAGTCCTCACTGGAGCGATGAAGGGGATAAGGACTAAAAAGAATCCTACTCTCCGATATAACTAGACTCAAAATAGTTTTCTGCTTCTAGACTCAACAACGGCAGTGGTTCAATCAATCAAGGGGGCTCCTAAGGTCGGTAAGGCTCTGATACCACCTTGTAGAACCCAATATGATATTCTACCCCAATCACGTGATGAATTCATGATCGGGGCACAATCGCATTTCGAGCGCATAGCAAGGTGGACATCATTACAACATACCAAGTACTGAATAGATGAGAATACAAGATAAAGGCTTACACTCACCACAAGCTACAACATCCAAACAACAGTTCATGAATACATAGCAATCATCATACAGAAGAGCAGGATTCGACTATAGATGAAATCAAACGAAAAATAAGAACTACATCCACCTTGCTAATCCCAGGCTCCCCAACCCGGAACCTATCCCTTGATCAAAGAAGAAGAAGCAAAAGAACTCCAAACAAGCAAGCATCGCACTCGCGTCAGATCATCGCATTACCTGTACCTGCAACTGTTGTTGTAGTGAACTGTGAGCCACGAGGACTCAGCAATCCCATTACCATAGGTATCAGGATTAGCAAAGCTTAATCGGTATGTAAAGGTTAAGTGGTGAGGTTGCAGCAAGCGGCTAAGCAATGTATGGTGGCTAACTTACGAGTACAAGAGTAAGATGAGAAACTACGCAAACGATCGCAAACTAGTAATGATCAAGAAGTGATTCTAAACTACTTACTCTCAAACATAACCCAACCGTGTTCTCTTCCTAAACCTCGTTGAAAAGAGATAGTCACGGTTACACATGCAGTTGGTGTATTTTAATTGAGTTTAGTTCAAGTCCACTACAACCGTATATTAACAAATTCCCATCTGCCCCATAACTACAGGCACGGCTCTCGAAAGTTTAAGCCCTACAGGGGTGTCCCAGCTTAGCCCATGACAAGCTCATCATCTGCGGAGACAATCCTCCATCGCCGGACATCCGATCAAACTCGTGATCTCGGTATACAAGACATTTCGACAATGGTAAAACAAAACCAGCAAGACCTCCCAATGCACCGACCTAGCCTGAGAGGAGTCGCACATATCTTGTTCTCAGGGTACACCCGATGGGCAAGACGTCAGGTTGGCTGAGACCCTAGTTGCCCAGGGGGCGCCGAACATCCCCCGGGTTGGGCCAACACTCATGAGGAGCATTGGCCCTCGGGGGTTGATTAAGAGACCTCCGGGGCCGGCAAGTCCCTATGCAAGTTTTTAGTTGTTATTAGGCAAATGGTAAAACCAATGTTGGGCCTTGCTGGAAGAGTTTTATTCAAAGCAAGTCAAGAGGGGCCCATAAAGCCTCATCGTGTTAGGGACGCAAAATCAAGGAACATAACACCGGTATGACAGAAACTAAGGTGGAAAGAGTGGAATAAAACACCAGGCAAAAGGCCGAGCCTTCCACCCTTTACCAAGTATATATGTGCATTAATTAAATAAGAGATATTGTGATATCCCAAGATATCCATGATATCCATGTCCCAACATGGAACAACTTGCAACTGCACCTGCAACTAGCAACGCTATAAGAGGGGCTGAGCAAAGTGATAACATATCCAAACAATGGTTTGCTAGGATGGTGGAAAGGTTAGAGGCTATCATGGCAATTCGGGAGGCTTGGAAAACTAGTGGTAGGTAGCGCGACATCGCGATAGCATCGAGACAACTAGCAAACCAAAGATAGTAGTGAGATCCAAGGTGACGTTCATCTTGCCTGAAATCCCGCTGGGAAGAAGAACGAGTCCATGAAGTAGATGAACCAATGTAGTCGAACGGATCCTCACAATCACAACGTAACAGGAACTATCGAGAAGAAGCACAACTAGAAAGAAGCAAACTACATGGTAAATGAACAAGCATAAGCATGTCATGATGCACAATGAAGTATGATGCATGTCTGGTTTAATGAGTCATGGCATGGCAAAGTGCAACTAACAATAATACAAATTAAGTGGAGCTCAATATGCAACGAGTTGCATATTGACGAAACCCCACATACCAAACATTTAGTTCACTCTCGTTTATGTACACAACAATATTAAATGTTGGTTAACATGGCAAGAGGTGATCATAAGTAAACTAACTATTTAGGCAAGTTTAAATAAGGCCGAAACAACGAACAACAATTCCAAAAAAAACCCATATGCATATTTTGAATTTGGTATTGTTCTTCCTAAAACCATATCTTAAAATTGTTAAACATGCAAAGTAATGCCACCATGTTAATCTATGCATTTTTCTAAGCAAGTTGCATATATAATTTATTTAATTTGGAGATATAGTTATTTAGTTATGAAATAAATCATTTTTAGCATGTCATTTATGCAAATTTAATAAAACAACAAGTTAAACATTTTAAACATGGTTAAAAGTTGCATATTATGAAACTAGATGAAATTCTAAGCATTTTACATATATAATTCATTTTTATCCAATGCACGGTTTATTAGTTATTATATGCATGAACATGGAGGGGTAATCTGTAAATATGCAGTTTTTGGGATAATGCCAAAATTCCTAGGGAACAGAAAAAATATGCATGGGCCGAATCTAGCTAGCCCAACAGTGCACAGGGTGAGGCCGCTAGATCTGATGCTCACCACACCTCATGGGCCGGCTCGGTGGGGAGGCTGGACGCGGGCTGGGCCAGATAGCGCTACGCTCAGTCAACGCGCGAGCGAGACGAGCAGGCAAGCTGCTGCTGCTCGTATCTGAAGAACAGAAATAGCAGCACACCCGTGGCGATGCAGAAGACGACAGCAGCGCGACTTGGTGAAGGCGGGGCATCTCTGGCAAGGCGAGGACGGGGCGGTGGAACTTAGCGCGGTGGAGGAGCTTGGCAAGGCGACGACCGAGGCGATGAACTGCATGTGCGGAGGCACCGGATCCGGCCACGGGCGGAACTATGGCAGCGGCCATGCCATTCCCTGTGGGTACAGAGGAGAGTTTGATAGCAGAGAGATAACACAGTAGGAGGAAGAGGGAAGGGAGGCAGTAGGGCACGACGCGAACCTCCTGGTTCGATGAAGAGGATGCACAGCGGCGCGAGAGAGGACGGCGGTGCCATGGCTGTAGGTCCAACGGGAGCACAAGGGCGGTGCCATGGCGTCTGAAACCTCCTGTGAAATAGAGAAATAGAGAGGTCAGGGAAGGGGAAGGCATCACTGAGGAGAAGGAAGGGAAGGAGGAAGGAGAGGCGCAGCAGAGGGGGTCCACAGGGTGCAGGGTTGCTGCCTGGTGCTGCTCCGGCGAGTTCCGGCTCGCGGTCGATGGCTGATTAGGTGACGGGTGAGGAAGCAGAGAGAAAAGGAGAACATGAGGAAGGAGGGAGGCAGGGTGTGGCAAGGACCTGGTTCGGCAGGTCGCTGTCGTGGGCTTCAGACACAGCAACAGGCGTGCGGAGCTCGGAAGCGGCGGTGTCCCCATAGCATCGGTGTTGTGGAGAAGAGGCATAGAGAGAGAAACAGGCATGAGATAGAAGAGAGAGCTGAAGGGGAAGGAGAAGAAGGGAATGGAGAGGGGCACCAAGGGGGGTCCTCGTGGCTGTTGTTGCTCGCCGATGTCGGTGTCAAAACCGGCGGATCTCGGGTAGGGGGTCCCGAACTATGCGTCTAAGGTTGATGGTAACAGGAGACAGGGGACACGAAGTTTTACCCAGGTTCGGGCCTTCTTGATGGAGGTAATACCCTATGTCCTACTTGATTGATATTGATGAATACGAGTATTACAAGAGTTGATCTACCGCGAGATCGTAATGGCTAAACCCTAGAAGTCTAGCATGTATGACTAAGGTATTGAGTATATCCTTTCCGGACTACACCCTCCGGTTTATATAGACAACGGGGGGATCTAGGCTTACATAGAGTCGGTTACATAAGAGGGAATCTTCATAGTTGTTCGCCAAGCTTGCCTTCCACATCAAGGAGAGTCTCATCCGGACACGGGTATAGTCTTCCGTCTTCATATCTTCACAGGCCATCAGTCCGGGCCATAGATAACAGGCCGGACACCCGAGGACCCCTTAGTCCAGGACTCCCTCAGCCGACAACAGCCGGATCGGTGATGGGGTCGAGGTGGACCTTGGGTGCCATGGGTGTTGCGGGAGATGGACAAGCCCAGCGAGTGGGGCTCGGGCATGAGGTGGAAGGCGGTAGCGAGGTGAGGAAGGGGAAGGCTTGGATGGTTGCTGGATCGAGCGAGGGGATTGGCTCGAGGATGAAAACGAGGAGCGAGATGGCTACACGTGGTTGGCTGGATCAGATCTGGGAGGATCTTGAGAGCGAAGGGAGTTGGTCGGTTGGCGGTGGAGGGAATGGAGGGATGGGACAAGGCGCCTACGATATATGGTTGGATGATATATATACATCACATGGATTAGGTTAGGGGTTACCTCGTCCCTCCGATCGCAATCGGACGGTCGAGAAATAAATAGGTAGGGAGTCCAAATAAGAAAAGGAGATATTTTAGGGATGTTTGGGGATGATCCGGACCCATCGGTAACGACAGCCCGGTTTGGGTTCGAGGAAGTTTCGGACATGGGCGAGGGGTGGATGCACTGTGCAAAGAGGGGTTAGACAGACAAGGTCGACTGTGTGGTTGGACAGAGAATCATCAAGGAAGACAAACGGTCTGACAACATTGCCACGGAGAAGACAAGAGATAAGAGAACAGTCTGGCAGAGACAAGGAAGAAGCGACAACCACGAACAGATGCAAGTTTTGAAAACATGATGGCAACGAAGTGCCGATGCAATACAAATGATGACATGATGAATGCAACAAATAAATAAAATGCACAGCTACAACGAAATAACTGGAAGGCTTCTGGAGCGTCGGTCTCAAGTCGTTACACGGTAGCAGCATGAACATCCTCTATCGCAACACCATGACCAAGCTCGGATCGAGGCCAAGTACTTGGAACCTTCCCGGGCGGTGTTCCACGGCATTGTGTCGGGTCTCTCATGCTCTCCCATCGGCCGGATTTGGCTTGACATCCTCTTCCGCACGAGCGATCATTTCCGGCGGGAGCATATCTGGTTCAAAGTAGTGGACCTGTCCAGCAAGTACCACGCGTTGCTGGGCCGGCCAGCGCTCCCCAAGTTCATGGCGATCCCCCACTACGTGTATCTAAAGAAGAAGATGCTGGGTCCCAAGGGCCTCATCACTATCGTTGGCTACTAAAGAAAATTCCTGGACTGTGCCCAAGTCGGCACCAAGATGGCCGAGTCACTGGTCATAGCTGAGGAGCGGGGCCAGCTCGACCGGATCGTCACACTGGCCGGCGAGTAGCCGGCTGTGCCTTCTTCGGCCAAGGAGTCGGCTGGCGAGGCCTCATTCCATCCGCCTAAGGACACCAAGAAGATCAAGTTGAACCCGGAAGCGTTGTAGCGGGGGCCCACCTCAGTAGGAAATAGGAATGTGAGCTCGTCGACTTCCTCCGTGAGAATCGGGATATCTTTGCATGGTCCCCAAAGGACATGCCAGTAGTTCCGGGGAAGTACGCCGAGCACAAACTACACGTCTACAAGGACGCCAAGCCTATCTATGAACCCCTACATCGCTTTTCAGAAGAGAAGAACCATTGGTGAAGAGGTCGCCCGACTGCTCGCAGCCGGCTTCACCATGGAAGTGTTTTACCCTGAGTGGCTGGCCAACCCAGTCCTTGTCCTGAAGAAGAACAACACATGGCACATGTGCATAGACTACACTAGCCTGATAGAGGCCTGCCCCAAGGATCCTTTGCTCAGATCAAGTGATCGACTCCATGGCCGACTGTGAGGTCCTGTCCTTACTGGATTCTTACTACGGCTACCATTGGATCAAGCTGGACCCGGCGGACGCCCTGAAGACGTCCTTCATCACGCCCTTTGGGGCATATTTCTACATCACCATGTCCTTCGACTTGCAAAATGTCGGTGCCACCTTCCAGCACTGCATGAAGAAATGCTTGCTGACGCAACTCGGCCGCAACATCCATGTCTGCGTTGACGACATCGTGGTGAAGACCAAGCAGCACCTCATGCTCCTTGATGACCTGAAGGAAACCTTCGCCAATCTGCACCAGTACCAGATCAAGCTCAACCCGGAGAAGTGCGTGTTCGGCATGCCGAAAGGAAAGCTACTCGGCTTCCTCATCTCCAAACGCAACATTGAGGCGAACTCGGAGAAGATCAAGGCCATCGAGCACATGCGCAAGCCAACCCGTCTGAGTGATGTCCAGAAATTCACCGTCTGCTTGGCATCGGTTAGCCGGTTTCTCAGCCAGCTAGGCAAGAGGGCCTTTCCCATGTATCAGCTGATGAAGAAGACGTCACCGTTCGAGTGGAACGACCAGGCAGATGAAGCATTCTAGGATCTCAAGTGCATGCTCTCCACTGCACCCGTCCTGGCCACGTCGGCTGACAAGGAGCCGTTGTTGCTATACATTGCCGCCACCTCACGGTCGGTCAGCGTAGTGTTGGTGGTCGAGCGACTAGCGAAGGGCAAGATCCAGTCCATCCAACACCTAGTCTACTACCTGAGCGAGGTGCTTTCCGCCTCCAAGCAGAACTACCCGCACTACTAGAAGATGTGCTATGACGTGTATCTCACCTCCAAGAAGTTGAAGCAATACTTTCAAGAGCATGTCATCACCGTGGTCAGCACGACCCCCATCTGCAAAATCATGGGTTGTCGGGATGCCTCTGGACGGGTTACGAAGTGGGCAATTGAGCTGGCCAGCCATACCATCCTCTACGAGCCCTGCACCATGATCTCACAAGCGCTTGTTGACTTCCTAATCGAATGGACGTAGACCCACTACTTGCCACCGCCGCCGGATTCAACGCATTGGCGCATGCACTTTGATGGCTCCAAGATGCGCTCCAGCTTGGGAGCCGGCATCGTGCTGTCCTCGCCGAAGGGTTGCCGGCTGCGGTACGCACTCCAAATCCACTTCGCCGCCTCCAACAATGTCGCCGAGTATGAAGCCCTTGTGCACAGCCTCCGGCTTGGCAAGGAACTCGGGGCCCGGCCATCCTATGCTATGGCGATTCGGATATGGTGGTGAAGTAGTGTTCCAGTGAGTGGGATGCCCGGGATGCCAACATGGCCAGCTACCGCTTCCTGGTCCAGTAGCTTTCCAGCAACTTCAATGGTTGCGAGTTCCTTCATGTCCTGCGTGCGGAGAACGAAGCCGCCGACATGATAGCCAAGATTGGCTCCTCCCATCAAGCAGTCCTAAACGGCGTCTCCCTCGAGCACTTACGCAAGTCGTTTCCGGATTTTGAGTCCATCTTCATCCCGGGAGACCCTGTAGCGCCCCTCCCCAACATGGTGCCGGGGGCTGCCATTCCTAGCCCGGGGACTACTACGCTCAACCCGGCCACCACCATCCCTAACCCGGGGGCTGCCGGCTCCGGCTCGAGGGCTGCTGCATCAGAGCCCACCTTGGTGGTCGTCTTCAATGTGGTGACGGCTCCGTCATGGGCCCAGCCAATCCTAGGCTTCCTAGAGAGCGAAGCACTCCCCATGGACCAGACTGAACCCCGGCAAGTGCCACGCCGGGTGTCTACCTACATCATCATCAACAATGAGGTCGTCAAGCGCAGCGCAATGGGCGTGTTCCAGCGCTGTGTTGAGCAAGACAAGGGCATAGAGATCCTCCTCGACATACATCAGGGTGAGTGCGGGCACCACACTGCCTCCAGGTCCCTGGTGGCCAAGGCTTTCCACCATGGTTTCTACTGGCCAACAGCCCTCAAAGACTCCGAGTCGCTTGTCCTCAAGTGCGAGGGTTGCCAAATCTTCAGCAAGCGTAGCCACCAGCCGGTTTCAACCCTCTAGACCATCTTGATCACTTGGCCTTTCGCTTCCTGGGGCTGGACATGGTGGGGCCTTTCAAGACCGCTCGAGGCAGCATGATGCACCTACTGGTGGCAGTTGACAAGTTCACCAAGAGGATCGAGGCGCGACCGATCAAGAAGCCGGACGGGCCAACAGCCATCCGGTTCATCAAGGACATCGCGGTTCGCTACGATGTCCCGCACATCATCACCGATAATGGCACCAACTACGCCAAGGGTGCTCTTGCGCAATACTGCTTTGTCTCCGACATCCGTCTTAACTGGGCCTCCGTCGCTCATCCTTAATGCAACGGCCAGGTCGAGTAGGTCAATGGCCTGATCTTGTCCGACATCAAGCCGCAACTCGTCGAGCCCCTCATCCGCTCACCCGGCAGCTGGCTTGATGAGCTATTGGCTATCCTCTGGAGTCTCCAAATGACACCAAACCGGCCGGCCGGGTTCCCCCCGTTCTTCCTCGTCTACGGAGCCGAAGCTGTCATCCCAACCAACATCGAGTTCGACTCGCCACGAGTCACAATGTACACAGAAGCACAAGCCAAGGAAGCCCGTGAAGACGGTGTCAACCTACTCGAATAAGCATGCCTATTGGCCCTCAGCCCATCGGCCATCTACCAGCAAAGCTTGAGGCACTACCACGACAAGAAAATCAAGCCCCTCGCATTCTGTGAGGGAGATCTCGTCCTCCAGCTTGTCCAGCAGCAAGCCGCCAGCACAAGTTAGCCTCCCCATGGGAGGGCCCTTTCATTGTCAGCAAAGCCTTGTGTGACCGCAACGCCTACTACCTCATCGACGCACGTAGGCTGAACATGCACAAGAGAGATACCACCGGCGAAGAGACATGCCAGCCCTAGAATGCAGAGCTCCTCCCATTTTACAGTTAGCTGTATGCACGTATGCATCACTACCTTTTGAAGTTCAATGAAACACAATAGGACGCTCGAACCACACTCGGGTGCTACCTTTCCCTATAAAATTATTGTGTCTCGCACATCCTTGTAATTTTTCTAACCCCCACCGCCGGATCGGCTCATCCAACCCGGGGGCTCGGGGGCTAACCGGCTTGACTGCAAACCGCCGTCCTCCTTGGCACATCCCGGCATGCCCGAGTTGTCGAGGCCCTCCACTTCGCCCTAAGCCACAGTCTGGCTTCGGTTGTTGGCCGGCAAGAACTATGGGTCAAAGTGCTGGCTCGCTGAAAAATGTTGAGTTGGACTTGCCGGATCGGCCAACCAGGCCTCACCGCACTAAGTTCTCGCACAACCGGCCACGCGCCAGCCGGCTTCGCCGGCTACCTCCAGCTGGCATAGTGGGTGTTTCGCTCGCTTTTAATGTTCGAAAAGCCTAAGTACCGCGCGCTGTTTCCCAAGGCCGAACTTCTTGTCCCACACCGGAACCCGGCTGTCTGACTCGCGAGGGGGAACCTCGAAGAAGGAGCAAGCTAGAAAAAAGCTTATGAACAAAGAACAAAAGCGCAAACACTTGCGAAAATATTTACATTATAGAGAATAATGGCCCAAGGCCGGCTTTCATTAGATTCACCATACACCGCACTAGGTGGGGTGGACCTATCACTTAACAAAATTGCGACAAAAGATAAGCAGGACGGCTTCAAGAGGCTCCCATGTCGGGTTGCGCGGCCGCGGGCTCCTCCGCGGTGGCCTCCAGGTTCTTCGTAGCGCCAGTGTAGTCCAACCCGGTGTTGTCGTCTGCGTAGGGGCCTGACTCCTCGGAGCTGCCCAAAGGGTCGTCAAGCGCGAAGCCAAAGTTGTCGGGCGGCACCTCCCCACCATCGTTGATCATCTCCACCTGGATCTCATCGTGTGAAGCGAACGAGGCATGGTAGTTGTCCCGTGCGGCAATTCGGCTTGCCTCCACCTCCAGCTGGGGCTGCGCGTTGGATCGCTGGGCCACCAGCTTGTCTAGGTTCAGGCCTAGGTACCAGGACATGACAAACTGCAGCGCCAAGTTGGCACCAGCATGAGCGGCGGAGACATGCCACGTGTGAAAACAGCACCGGTCCGGCTTCCAGCCACCGCGCCAACCGTGTAAAGCTATTGGGCTCAACGGCGCCAGGCCAGAGGGCCACCGTCATCCTCGTTCGGCTTCGGACAGCCGTGCCACATGCTTATCCTGGATCCGCGGGCGGGCCTCGGTGGCATGCATGATCTCCAAGAAGCTCCAGGAGATGTTCGGGTCAAGTCTGGCACCCGCGTCCGCCTGGGTCGTCCTGTGGGCAAGCACGGTTTCCTACGACGTCCCCTGCGTCTCCGAGAAGTACTCTGTCAAGAGGAGAAACAAGATAGTTAGCCATGAAAAAACTTAGCTCGCTTGCGACCCGGCAAAATCAATGAAGAAACACTTACTGACGAGGAGCTCATCCTGATGCTGCACCTCGCGCAACATATTGTGCCGCTCCAAGTCTCCAGAGCGGCCATGTGCCTCAAGCGCCTTCTCCATCTCGGCGCGCTTGTCGACGGTCACCTTGAGCTCCTCATCCTTGGCAACGGCCGTATTCTCGTGCTCTTCCCTGAAGCGGAGGAGTTCAGCCTACTGGGCCTCAACCGCCTTGGTGGCCTCCCCCTTCAGCCACTCCACTGATGTCTACTATGCAACCTTCTTCTTGTAGACTCATGTTGGGCCTCCAAGCGCAGAGTTCTGTAGGACAATAGCAATTTTCCCTCAAGTGGATGACCTAAGGTTTATCAATCCATGGGAGGTGTAGGATGAAGATGGTCTCTCTCAAACAATCCTACAACCAAATAACAAAGAGTCTCTTGTATCCCCAACACACCCAATACAATGGTAAGTTGTATAGGTTCACTAGTTCGGTGAAGAGATGATAATACAAGTGTAATATGGATGGTAGATATAGGTCTTCTGTAATCTGATAATATGAAAACAACAAGGTAGCAAGCGATAAAAGTGAGCACAAACGGTATGGCAATACTTGCAAATAAGGCCTATGGTTCATACTTTCACAAGTGCAAAGTCTCTCTACAATGATAACATAATTAAATCATATGGCAATCCCTCACGTGCGACAAAAGTCACTCAAAAGTTCCTATCACGGAGAACATAAGATGAAATTGCTTGTATGGTACGAAACCACCACAAAGTTATTCTTTCTGATCAATCCATTGAGCTATTCCTATAAGTGTCACAAACAACCCTAGAGTTCATAGTAAAATAACACCATATGCTACACATCAACCAACCCCAATGTCACCTCGGGAATCCGTGAATTGAGTGCCAAAACATACATCAAGTGAATCAATAGAACACCCCCTTGTCACCATGGGTATCCCACGCAAGACATACATCAAGTGTTTGATACGTCCATTTTGCATCATGTTTTCTTACTGTTATTTATAATGTTTTTATCCATAATAATGCTTTTTGGAGTAATTCTAATGCCGATTCTCTCTTAATTTACAAGGACCACACCAAGAGGGAGAATTCCGGCAGCTGGAAATATGGACCTGGAAAAGCCACGCCAGGCCACCTATTCTACACAACTCCAAATGAGTTGAAACTTCATGGAGATTTTTTATGGATTATTTAAGAAATACTGGAGCCAATAAACACACCAGAGGGGGCCACCAGGTGGGCTCAACCCACCTGGGTGCGC